>NC_080420.1:113993733-114288733 GCF_029873635.1 Malania oleifera
GAAGAAAGTTTTTGGATTTTCCAAACACACTTACAAAATACGCATGATTCAATTTGTTGTTTTCATTTCTGAAAACAAGTACAAAAACTGGATCCTTAAACAAATGGGGCATGAATTTTTGTGCATCACAAATTTTCCCATCAATGAAACAGAGACTCACTTGAGAACAAAACAGAAATAAGAACATGAAAAGATGTGTTCAGAAATAAAAATGGTTCAAAAGGATTCTTCAAGTGTATTATCTGTAGGACCTCTCAGAAACTAAAAAGGACCAAGAGGAACAAGTTGGTTGAAACTATTTGGAGGGCACAAGGCAACAAGATGAGAGTTTTACTAAACCACATATGAATTCCAACCACTCATGGCAAGAGTCTAATTGGTTTTAGTAACTGTATGGAGTTGATTGCTAAGCTAATTAAATGAAACAAAGAACAAGGGTCGGCAAGTATTACAAAAATTAACTACAAGGAAAAATAAAGGAAGTTTTTTTGTGGATTCACAAATCATGTGCATGCTTAAAAAATATCATGAATGGAATTGATATTTCTGCAATTTTAACAAATATCTCACATTACAAAAAAATTAGTTATATCAGCCCCTGTAAGCATACAATGAAGAGCTAGTGACACAATCCTGGGCCCCAGTGAAAAAACAAAATATAATGCAATATTTTCGAATTTAGCAATGCTCCTAGAAGTTGTGCATGAATGTTCAAGGCACAGAATGAAACTTGTTTGTCGGAGTCAAGCCTAGTAAAAAGGTCAATCTACGCCTTCTGAACTGATGTCAGGTCAGTAAAGACTAGAAGGGGAAATAACAAGGCGTACCACAGAAGAGTAAGTCACTGCATAAAGGGGATACAAAATGAGGTAAAGCAGTAAAGAACCCTGAACCTTGACTGAACAGAGGAATCATGACAAAACTAAATTTGTCACCCATATTTTTGTTCCAAGCCATTTACATGCCTCATTTCAGTATGATCTAAAGTATAAACCTCAATATCTGTGAATAATTTAATTTGCAACCTCAAAGAGGAAACTATTTCTTGCACATAAAAATATGATAGAAGCTGATCTAATTCTAACTAGTAACCAAATAAACATATATGAAAAATAAAACCTCAATTTGGAAGGGGCTTCGTTATAAAAAACATTGTTTAACTATAATCAAGATTTTTTTCTTCTTTCTATCCACACAGAGCATATAACTTGGTTTAGGCCACAACCAACAAGCCATGAGAGCAGAACTCCTAAGTTTAGAAAACACCACTAATATCTGGGTGTTGACAAGCATTCTCCTAATCAGAAAGTATGCACAGAATTACATTTCTAAATCCAAAAGGAAGGATGGAATTATTTTACCAGATCGCAGCAACATAATGATCATCACCATGGTTTTGAGATGGAGACAATAATTGCCAGAGACAGAGAGAGAGAGAAACATAACTCCAATAGTCCAATGGTAGAAACTCTATGGTATCAGCAACAATCAATATTGTATTAAGAATATTACTATAAAAAATAACAAATTAAGAATAAAGTTAAGAGATATAAATGGAAGCAACAGTAGCAAAAGAAGAGTGAGAAAGGGATGACTCAGGAATGCAAGAAGCCACTTGAAACAGAGACCATCTGCCTCCAACACATTTTTCCAATAAGCTTTAATAGCATACAGAAGTTTTGAGAGACTAAATTCCAAAAGAAAAGGCTTGGTATTTGGGAACACAATCAGAGTCCAACATATTATTGTTCTTCAACAAGCTATGACTCAATCACACAGACCTAGTCATCACTGAAAATTTCCCACCCAAAGGCAGATCCTAAATCACTACTCGCTACATTAAGAGTTCAAATAATTGGAGAAACAAACCAAGCATTATTGCACTTTTTTTTGGACAAAAAAAAAATGCAATAAATGAGAGAAAAGCCTTACATTGGATTTTTTAAAGGCATTCACAAGACTTCACATGGCTAGGAGAGATCTAGGTTCCACTCTACCACATTCTACCAACAAAGCTCATTCTGAGGATCAAGGATTTCTTACTTGATGGATAACAAACACAGCAATAGAAATCTTCTAGAATCATGGATCTCAAATGACACATGAAACTCGTAAAAGGAGAGCTACAACCTTAACCAAGCAGCTTGCCAATAAATTGCAGTATCAAGCCAGTAGTTGCTACCACAAAATTGTCTTACTGGAAAGAGGTCTTTGTTTTGGAGTCGGCATGAGTGATAGTATTGACAAATTCATATTGACTCCATTCAATTCAAAACAAAAAATACAAGCCCTGAAGAACATGGAATAAATTCTTTTGAATTTTCATGGATTTATTCCAATCTTGGTTTAACTGAAGATAAGAATTAAAAACTCATCCCTGCACCTAGCTGTAAGTAGTTGCAACTTACAAAGAAAATTATTACATTTTTAAGGTGGACAGCAGAGACCAGAACACAAATACCAAGCAAGCAATGTCCTTTCCTCTAGAATGAAGGTGATAACGACATCCTGTTGCTTCTTAAAAAATAAAAAAATAAAAATAAAAATAAAAGATAATGATGTCCAATGCTTCTTAGATTCTTTGTTTTATTATACTCGAGGGTCCTATGGGGACCATACAAAGAAGTAGTAGGCTGTCCATCATGATTTTGTGCCCAACAGATCTTAGAAGCAACTGGTAGAATGCAATAGATGTTTCTCATTATTTTAGTATTTCTGCCAAGTATTGCAAACTTCATTAGACTGGATTCAGTCCACCGCCGCTTAACTCAGGGGTCAAGATAATAGCTTGGTTATCACCCATTCCCTAACGTAAAAGTTTTGAACTCCACATACCATTTTACTCCACATTGTAAACTGCAAAGAATGTAACGCTATCACCAATTCCCTCATGTAAAAATGTTGAACTTTACATAGAATTTTACTCCGCATCGTAAACCACAAAGATTGGAGCATGAGGGTGAAATTTCAACTAGAAGAAATCAAAAGGACGAACAAGAAGGCTAATGACAACGCAAGCAGGCTGTGTGAGAAAATAAACACAACTGCAAATGATCTAACAAGAGGAAAGTGCCTAGACCAAATAGAATTGAACTGCACAAGAAAATGATGCAACGAAACCCAAGCAATTATTACGAAAAAAGAAATTAAAAATATCATTGTTTGGGAGTACTATTTTGTGAGAGGTTTGTGCACTGGGTGTTTTTTTACAAAAAAGTAGTGTTTAATTCTCACAGTTCAAATCCATAGCTTTCCAGTCTTGCTCCAACTCGCACTCACAAGTAAACGCTGACAATAAAATGGAAAATTCACAGGCATTGCTCAATTAGAACATCAAAGTACTCGTCTTGCATCTGAAAGCGAGAATTGAGTAAATTTAACCAGTAAAACCACGGATGATCACTCTCTAAATGCTATAAAAAATAACACTGAATTTTCCTTAAATCTCGACAACAATCTGCATACATACCACAGAATTTAACTAAACAATAGAATAACTTTAATATGTTTTGCACAATTTAGAGCTTGTAAAAATAGAACTCAAAAAATTTTAGTTTTCCCCAACGAATCAAACACCGGATCGCGACCCATGTAGAAAAACATGAATGAATACACGAACACAAACCCAAATGAGAGAAAAACAACACAAACAAAAAGTCAATTAAAATCTAAACAAAATAACGAAGAAGAAAGGTGAACAGAGAAGAAAGAAGGGGTGGATCACCTGTATTTTTGTTGTCCTTGGGCTCGAGCCTCGGCCTGGTACTTGGTCTTACAGGTATCAAGAGGGTACAAGATCGTTGTGCTCAAGAGAGCTCCGACGGCCCCCGAAGTCGCCTCCGACAGGGATTCTAGATCAAAGGCCATCTCACACACCCGCTGCTACCCGTGGAGAGAGAGAGAGAGAGAGAGAGATGGCGGGCAGGGGAATTCAGAGCGGCGCAGGTTGTGGACAAATATAATTAAATTTATATAAAACACATTGTAATTTTAAATATTACAATCAAAAAATATTTTATAGTATTATAATTATTAGACATTTTTATAATTTAGTGAGAAATTTATTTTTTTAATTATATTTTTAAAAAATTAATAATGTGTTTAATTGTCTAATTATTAAATTTATATATTTTAAATTTTAAAATTAAAATTTAAATTTAAATTTAACTTCAACTTTAAATTATATTTATAAGGAAAAGTTATAATTAAATTTATTAAAAGGTAATATTTATTATTTAAATTTAAATTTGTAAAAAGAGAAAATTATAGTCGTAAATTTTGTAGAACTAAAGATTTGCTCGTGCTACGCGTTACCATCCTATTAGTTAGAGGCTTTAAATCTCGCAGTTTCATACTACGAGATTTTCCCTCCAACCGTGCCACATGTCAGTTTCTTATTGGCTGAACTTTTAAATCTCGCAACATCAAGCTGCGAGATTACGTGACCATCAATTTAAGAAATTTTTTCTTAATAAGAGTATTATTTGATATTTTATTATTTTTTAATAATAAAACCGGAAAAAACTCTGCGTCGTCATGTCGAAACAGGAAATGGGGAAGATGACAGAGCGAACAGAGGAGGCGAGGGAGGAAGGCAGACAAATGAAGGCGGGGACGTGGCGTTTTCTCGGTAGTTGAAAACGTGAAAGAGTCTTCCACCGAGTCTCCCTCACGCGCCATGACGCCTGGCCAGTACCCACGCACCTGTGGCCCGTCCCCGTGTCTTGGAAATTTTCACGCGTTAAATTTACTGTGCCTATTTTGGAAACGTTGAATAATTGCCGTGTCTCTCTTTTCTTACTTGTCCCATTTTTACATTTTTTACAATTCCAAGTATCTATATCCTTGCACTTTGATGAATTGACAAAACAAACCTATTCATAGTCATCTAAATTCATAATTGACAAAACAAATATATTCATAGTCATCTAAATTCATACTTTCAGTGCTTGAATTTTAGTGAAATAACAAATTTTAGACCTTATATTTGAATGTGTGCAAATTTACTCAATATAATTTTATATTATTTTTTATTTAAATTCATATAAATCTAAATTTATGATTCAAAATTCAAGTTCCCAAACGTGTTTTAAATTTAGCAAAATGACAAACGCTTTAGTGAGATTTCAAAAAATTTACTGTTCTCCCTTGACATTTGACGTTTTGGATGGTTACACCTCTCATAAGTTTGTCTTGTTACAAACGTTAAGAGAGGTCTAACCCTTTTTACCAAACCTTAAAGTGTTTGGTGTGAAATTTTTAAAATTTGAAGAGGAAAATAACATCTTTTTATTAGATGTCAAAAGTGCTATGTTGAAATGAAGCATTAGAATTAGAAGAAGTTTGCATCTTCTTTTATTGTAATTTATTTTAAATATATATTTGGTTTTAAAAATACTTTATGCACCTAAATCTAGTTAAAACTATATATCATGAATGTTTTCATTACTATAAGCATATAACGTTCATGAAATATAGTTTTCACATGTATTTGGATATGGGTATTTAAATTTGACCTGACGAGAATCTTATCTCTTAACTTGAAATGTTAAGAAGTCGCCCACACAACTTAATTAGTAATTGCTCACTATCACACAATTGTGATCCATGCTTAGCTTAGGAAATTTATTAATAGACATCTTTAGTAATTATGATATTAATATATAATAATTTACTAGCAAGGACCTATGTTATATAAGGGAAGAATATAAAATTAAAAAAAAAACATAAAATAAAGTTCTACTCGGAAGTTTAAGCACATTTTGTAATTTTGCTATCTTTTAACACTATATTAATTGCATAATTTTTCATGAAATTGACTTAGCAATTTTGCATTGAAGAATATCCCTATAGTACAATCAAATAAAAAAATGTTGACAACTGAGCATAAATAATAAATGAAAAAAATTAAAAATAATTGAATTTAGGTTTTTCCTTTTTTTTTCTCTTTTGATGCATTTTTTCAATACCTTGACAAAATAAGTAATTGATTGTATGAAGAATAGGAAGATGATTCACTTGCATGTTTAATTTAATGATTATTGGTCCAGCAATTGCACCCCAAGAGGGGTGTGAATTGAGTAATTACAAATTTTTGTTTAAGGAATTTTGTACCAAAATAAATCTCAAAATATTATGTTAAATTTTCCAAATCACAAAAACAAAATAAATAGAAACAGAGATATCCAAACCACATTCAAGAAGAGTACAAGATTTTATACTAGTTCGATCAACCGTGACCTATGCCAACTTCCTTGAGAATTCACTATAGTCAAATGATTAACTTACAATGTGCAAGTCTCAACACAATCGAGCAAAATGTACTTACAATTCTCTTTCTAAAAGCACATGATTTTATACCAGTTTGACCTTTGTCACTCCTCAACCAACTTCCTTAAGAATTCATATAGTCAAATTGTAACGACCTACTTAATTTTCATAAAATTTTTTTATAATATAATAAAAAAACATAATCCACCTAACCTTGTGGAATACAGGGATATAACAAAAATACAAAACGAAAGCTTACGTGGCAAGAAGCATAAAATCACAATATCATATGTACAAAACAATTCATCTCAATACCAGAGTTACTACATCCATTGTTATTATATTTACAACCCAAAAGAAGACCTAGGGTCATTCCCACAAAAATCATTTGACCCTATCACAAAATACATACCCTTCAAAAAGGGCGGGTCAACCGTATCTACCTCAACGAAGCTTTATCCGCTCTCCTATCACTGGCCCCTAAAAAGTTCATGAAATTTCATGATGAAACACCTCTCAGTAAGGGAAATAAACTAACACTAGTGTGTGACAATATGAGCATTTCTATGATATATATATAATCATGAATATAACCAGTAAAACTATATATATATTTATGGGAAAAATATGTATAATCATAACATGACAGAACATACTGTATTCTCATAGCATAACTCATCTCATATAATAATAATACAAAAACAATCATAGTAGGTTAGCTGACTGTTGTCATGTATTACCCTCACATGACTAGGTTGTTTGTGTGGCCCATAGGCGGGACCTGACAATGGTTGGCCGACCACTGCCAAGTCAAAAGTACAATCCGTAGGTCCGATGAGTCTGCTAGACCAGGTCCGTACACCAAAGGCGCTCACACTTCTTAAAACCACATCGACCATCCAACCTCACGCCACTCCGTACAGCAGCGTTAACACAAATATCATGATAAATCATGAACACATAGTATCGATACTGTGCAAGTGCTAGCCTAGACCAAGCCAAGCAGATTCTGATAACATATAGCATATAACCAAACTGTGATACATGGATATTTCATACTATTAATTTCCAAATCAATATCATCACATCATTTTGCATATTTATACATATATCATGAAAATCATCGGCCCGTACACCGATATTTCATATTTTACCATAGCTCGGCCCGTACGCCAGCAAATCATATCCATAGCTCAGCCTGTATGCCGACAAATCATATCCATAGTTCGGCCCATACGCCGGCAAATCATATCAATAACACAGCCCATACGCCGGCAAATCACATACATAGCATGGCCCGTACGCTGGCAAATCATATCCATATCTTTACCATATTCCTAGAAAATAATATTTCATTATAAATTCCGCTCATGCCACACGAAATAGGTTTTATACATATTTAAACATATCATCTTTTACAGTAGTATTTCCCAAACATAAAGTGTGTATATATATATATATATATATATATATATATATATATATTTCCCTAAAATCAAATGTTGTAATAACATACATACACTTTCATAAAATAACTAGTTTAGTTTATCCCCTTACCTTATTCCTAAAAAGCCCCTAAGAGAAATACTCCTGCACCTGCAGGGTTCCCCACTCAACACCCTGAAAATGATATTCCCCATAACTAAATTTCACTATTTCTACGCATACTACGCATTCTACAACTGAAAAGAAGTCAAATATTGAGTAGAAAACCTTATCCTGGATCTGGGATGAATTCCGAACTCGACCCACCGATGATCCACTCCAGCAGATATACATAGAACTTCCCCAATAGTGTCGTGGTGGCTTCGAATCGTCGATCCGGCGAAGAATGGACCCAAAAACTAGAGAGAAGGTTGGGGAACCGAAGGGAGAGAGAAGGGAGGATTCTACACTGAAATTCTATCAAAAAATCGCATTTAGAACTATTTATACTACGGCCTTCATCGACGAACCACGTCACCTCGTCAACGAGTTCATGAAGTAAGTTCGTCGACGAACTCTATTTCTCGTCGACAAAATTTAGGAATAAGAGGATTGCTCTTCGGTATTTTCTCATTGACAAAACGTACACTTGTCGATGAGCCCAATTGTAACTTCGTCGACGAACACGAAGGCCTGCTACCTCTTTCTTTATCCCTTCCAGTTTCTATTTCCTTCCTCTCTAATATTATTTAAATATTATAATTATTCGGGTCACTACACAGATAATCAAATTACAATGTGCAGCTCTCAACATAATCGAACAAAATGTACTTACAATTATCTCTCTCTCTCTCTCTCTCTCTCTCTCTCTTCATCTGACTAAGAAGCTACTCACATGCACTCGAAGCAACTTGCCCTTTCTTTACCTATGATTTCAAAACATAATAAAAGGAAATAAAAATTCTCAAGCCTTTTCTAGTTCACCCTTAAATATCTTTTTGTGAAAACAAGTAAAACTCGAGAGGTGAATGTGACCTTAGCTTATAGAGAACAAAAATAAATATTACGATAACCATAATGATTAGATAACTATATTATCTAAGTATCTCAATGAGTATTTGGGTCATAAAAGCTTTCAAATGATTGAATATGATATGTTCAAACTTCTATCACTCATAAGATTTTGCTATAATGATTTTTCATGCAAGCACGAGCTCTTTATAAAGTATATGGAATACTTTTTGCTTGGACATCTTGTTGCAAATTAATAAATATCTTAATGAACGAAATAATAAATGCATAACCTTGAATAGGAAATGGTGGAGTTTGATTTTTCAATGAAATTTGTCTCCAAGACAAAGATGAGTTACAATAACTTTTTTGGCAATTCAAAGCTTGTTTTCTCACTGTACAACACACTTATATTCAAAGAAAATTATTTTAACCAACAAATATTCAATAATAGCATTTGAAGATCGAATCAACGAACACCCTTAATTCATCATTTATGTTTAATCAATTGATTATGATAATTGAAAATTTAAGTTGAATATGTTTCCAAAAATACCTAATTAGATCCTTATCTCAAATGGTCAAACTGTAACGCCCCGAAAACACACACATAAATAACATAATATTTCCATATTATGTCCACATCATTCAAAACCATATGCCCTGATACCACGTTTGTAAATTTTCAAGGACTCAGTGGGGTCCAAAATATCACTGTGTATAACTTAATAATAAACAAAGGAAGCAAAATATTTTTCTACAACCATAACTACCAGAGTACTAACTCATCCTGAAAAAAAATATACAGGTCTCAAAATAAACATATGTCCACCCCAAAATATAAACATCTAACATAAACAAAACTGTATCCTACCCACGCTCACCCTTGGTGAGATCGTCTAAGTCCCGCCCTGGAGCTCCTAGGCTCGATTCCCGAAAGGTTTATATTTCGATGGGGTGAGACACTTCTTAATAAGACGAAATACATTATTACCAGTGTGTGGCAGATGAGTTTTATTGTACGATCATTTATATATGCATTCCTTATATTGTCCCTAAATAAATATGTCATCAGTATAAATAATATGTTGCAGTTCCAATAAATCTACTAACGTTGGTTTTACGACATATCACAGATAATTTAATGCAGTTCATAATAAGTCTACTAATGTAGATTTTACAACATATCACAGATAATTTAATTCACGCTTCTATAATACTTCCATATGCCACACAAGCCTTCTACTCCGTTTTGTATGCCACACAGGTCATCTGCTTCTATTCATATGCCACATAGGCTAGTTATATGCCACACAGGCTAGTTATAAGCCACATAGGCTAGTTATATGCTACACAAGTTACTTATAATTTCGTCACTTCATATTTCCCCATTCGATGCAAAGTCTAACTTATCATAAAACAAAATTAAATCGTCATATTCACCTACCCATATCGAACCCTTCGTTTCATAATTTCATAGTAATCCCGATATATATATCCATAAATCAGCATAGCACCACATACTCGCAGCATAATATCGTAGCAGTTCAATAAATCCATTTAAAAACCTATTATTAATTTATCTCATGCACAATTTGAGTGATATTTTATAATTTCATAAAGTACCTAAGAAAGTTTCACAAACATATATTCATTAAATTTAAATAAAAACATGGGCGAGATCAATTTCACCTATTTAATTTAATTCCAAACTATTCCCAAAAATTCGATATAATCAAATCCCTACAGTTTAATTAAATCCCAAAAATATTCCCAAACCTAATCTGATCAAATCCCTGCAGTTTAATTTAATCCCAAAAATATTCCCAAACATAATCTAATCAAATCTCTGCAATTTAATTTAATCCCAAACATATTTATAAAATAAAATCCGAACACAGACGTAATTAATTTCACATACCCAATTTAAATCGGGCATATTTTACTTAACATAAATCTAATTAAATTCACGTACTCAAAATTTAATCGGAAATATTTTTAAAATAAAAACCCGACATAACCTATTCCCCTTACCTATACTAAACTTTAACTGGTTGGAATTTGAAATAACAACTAACATAATACCCCTAGGATCATAAACTCCAGTTTAATCGGTTGAAATTTGAAAACAAACTGACATGCTTTATTTTGAAATTTAAAAACAAATTGACATAATTTATTCCCCTTACCTTAACCTTAGAGTGATGCCTACGACGTCCGAACAATAAAATCTCTCCAGTTAGAACTTTCAGGATCGGAGCCGGGACCCGGAAATGGTGTTCGTTTTTCAACTCGGTGGAGAGATGGAGAAGAAATCTAGAGAGAGAAAAAGAGTGTCAAGAGAGAGAGAGAGAGAGAGGCTTTGAACAAGACTTCCTAAGGAAGTTATTCCCACTTCCTTTGCATATATGAATATAATATATGATTATAATTGTGATGCCCCGATTTTCATGCCATTTTTTTCCAATAAATAAAAAATATTAATCAAATATCGGTCATGTCAAACACTTTGATACCATTTCAACACAACCTGACCCGAAATGGGTAACGGGTAAATGGTAAAACTCATATACACAAGCCTAACAGTGGAAGTCAATATTTACAACCCATCCAGAATACAAATAACCAGATTTCAATATCCATATACATACATTTCTATTTCATACCCAAAAACAATACAATTCTAGTAAAATCACACCTCCCGAGCCCAAAAACTCACCATGTATATCATGGTCCCAGCTCCCTACTATCTTGGAGCTCTGTCACCTAGTCTGTCTCTATTCCTAGAAAAGTTTAAATAATTTGGGTGAGACACATCTCAGTAAGATGGAATAAATTATTTACAGTGTGTGACAATATGAGCTCAATTATAGCACATTTTACTTTTCAAATCATCAATTCATCTAAGAAAATACACTGATATATATATATGTTCATAATCATATAGGTATAAAACACAAGCTTTTATAAACTTTAAGACCATTTCTCAAGTTCATTCAAATACAACCCATATTTACCAGTGAAGTTTCTGAGTATAGGGGAGATTGTACGCCCATGCATGCAACTCCCCTCTGCTCTGATATCGTTTGTAACTTTACCCAATTAACTCAGGTTCGACTACAACTGATACCCATCAGGGCACTCACCTCACTCAGTAAGCCCTCAGGCGGAGAGTTTTACTTCGCCTCAATTATTTATGTTATTAACTCACACATATCCATTTCCATTTCCATTTCACTATCCAACACATGAGTATCCTTAGTACCCAATGCCAATATCATGTCTGTAACTCATGGCTGCCCTAAGGATTTATTTTCCATGCCATGCTTCCCCCCATGGTCAGGGTTGTGCGGCCCGAAGGCTGGACCTAACTGAGGTTGGCCGACCCAATTAGATCAAAATATCATATCATATATCCCACATCTGTAGTACGATTGTCATGCCACACGCTCCAAGAGTCCGTGTGGTTGCACTATCACCACTAGAAACAATACTGTGCTCAAGATCACAACCCATCATTAGGATTTCCATAAACATCCATCAGGGTTATCATTACCACATACCAGAAATCATTATGCGATATTGACATTTCATCAATCACATTTCAATTATCCCATTGTAGCTTTCGCACTTTGTAATGTTCACATTTCCCAAAATTTACAATCAGTATTCTTAATTCAATCATCACATTTCAATTTCAAAATTACAATATTTATGTTGCATTATTCACCTTTCCTTGTTCACGTTTCAGTATTCACAATTAACCTTATATCAATATATGTTAATTCATCTCAATAAAAATATTCCCATCATTTTCTGTACACATTTCATCATCTCATGATAGTATATATCATGTTTCGTGTGTTTCAACATTTCTCGATAAAACATATCTTCATTTCATAATAATTTTCTCGTAAACATGTCAATGTTTCACATATCAGTATTTCTCAAAAAATACTCATTAATATTTATCACTTTTCATCACCTCTTGTATTTCAAAAACCAAAACACCACAATTTAATATAAATAATATGCCACACAACTTTATCTGATATTCATATCATAATAATTTCAGGCAAAATATCATATACTCATTTCCACGTATTAACTAAATCAATAATTCTCAAAATAACTATAATAATTTATTCCCTTTACCTGGTTTCCTGAATTACGCCTGCAGGGATCCCGAAATTATACCCAAGATGCTCACCCGAACCCTGAATTCAGTAACCCTAGTTCAACCTCAGAATGCCCAATATTTTAATATTTCCAAATCTATATTAATTAAATAACAATTAATCTCTAAATAACCCCCTTATCCTAATTTTGAAGCTATGCCTACGACGACCCCACAAGAAATCCGCTCCGCTAGACTTGTAAAGAATCATACCCAGATTCTTGTGGTGGTGTCCAATCGCCAATTTGGCTTAAGATTTAAAAAAAAAAAAATGAGGTAAGAGTAAGAATTAGCCTTTCCCAAGGAGATATGCTTACGTCGCTTTTACGACAAATCCACTTTGGTAAAAATGTCGGTGGCGGAGAATGGAGCCAAGTGGTATTTTTCGATTTTCGATCAGTGCTCTTTGGGCCAATGAAATCGATGTGAGAGAGAGAGAGAGAGAGAGAGAGAGAGAGAGAGAAAAGACGAGGAGAGAGACGAGAGTGAGAGACGCTGTGAGAGAGACAGTGTAACGACCTGATTTCTATTGCCTGATTTTTTTTTCCTTAAAAATAATACTATGAAATTCCACTGCTCTGATACCTTTTAATTTAAATCAAACCATCACCCTATGCAGCAGGAAGCTGTATACATAAAAACATATCCACATATATATTTACAATACCAAGGTGTCAGTATATTCCCCAAACTGTACATACACAACTATTCCCCAGAAATACTCTTAACTGAAACTAGGGCTATACAAAATAACTTCCCAGAATACTCACCTTCAAATAGGATAGTACTGTAGCCCCCTCTACCTGCGAGCCTGATCTGCTCGCCTAACTGGATCTACTGAAAAATATTAAATCACTGGGATGAGACAACACTCAATAAGACGAAATATGTTATTACTAGTATGTGGCAAATGAGTTACATTTATGTAAAAATCTGATTTAAAAATATCATGAACAACTAAATCTGAGAATATAGGTATAAATAACATATAATATAGCTTCTACTTACGTTGCTTAACATATCCGCCTTTATAAATTTTCTATTCATAATACTTCTAATATTCATAGATACATCTACTGTTTCTATAAATATGTATATACATATAATAACTGATAAAATTTCCCTGAATGGATAACTGTATGTCATGATTTAACCCATCATGATAGGGTTATGCAGCCTGTGAGTAAGACTTATCATTGGCTGGCCTACCAGGATAAATCACTATTCTATGAAAGTCAGATCAGCCTCCTCAATCCTAAATGACGGGGAGCCTGTCCACTACATAGGCACGATCGACTGTTATAATCCATATACTATCTGAGTTATGTGGTTGTACTCTGTACTATAAATAGCTATAGTACCGTGCTCTATAAACTGATATGTAATGGTCCATCAAGGTCTGATACTATATAATATATTTCTATATAAAATCTATCTATTTTACCATGATTTTATATTAACTGTATTAACCATGACGTTGTAATAAACTGTATTTGTATCAACTATATTTCTATAATAAACTGTATATTTGTATGTCATGGTTTTGTAAAACTGTATAATCATGGTACTATGAAAGCTGTAAAAACATTTTCCTGTCTGTATACACTATAAAACATGATCCTGGAAATACTGTAAAACATGCTTCTATAAGTACTATGTAGCCATAACTTTGTAATAACTTTATAATCTATATATAACATGATACTGTAGAAACTAGATAATCATAACTCTGTAAAAAGCTGTGTAATATCTTGTACTATATCAATATTCTCATGCCACACAAACTAAAATTCATTAAACAAAATTTATAAAATTATCTAAAGTCTTACTCTGAAAAACCCATGAATATATACTATATTTTTAATGGTAAAATTTCTATTTAGACTAACATAGCATATTTCTCTTACCTAATTACTGGAAAGCCCCTAATATGATTGGTCCTATACCCACAGGGTTCCCTATTAAAATTTCTTCGACTTCTACAATTTCTACAATCACACGAAAGCCAAATTCCCAAATAAAACCCTTACCTTGAATTTAGGATGGGATTCAAGTTAATCCTACCAATGATCCACTCCAGTAGAATTGAAGAGAACTTCTCTATGAAGGTTGTGGCAGCTTCGGATCGTCGATATGATGAATAATGGGCCCATAATCTTAGAGAGAAGAGGGGAACACCGTAGAGGAGAGAGAGGGAGGATTTTGTTGAACAATTTTGTGTAAAAATTCGAGTTTAGGACTATTTATACTCTGAGCTTCGTCGACGAGACACGTCACTTCTTCAATAAGGACACGAAGGAAGTTCGTCGACGAATATCTACTCCTTGTCGACGAAGTTCATAAATTGACATATAGTCTCTCAGTATCTTCTCGCCAACGAGACACGTCCTCGTCTACGAGCCCCTCATCTGTGCTCGTCGACGAATCCCCTATGTTCATTGACGAGACCCTGTTATATTCTTTGTTTAATTCTTTTTTCCTCTCTTCCTTCTGTTATTAAATTATAGTAATTATTTGGGTCTCTACAAACAGCGCAGAGAAACTGAGAGTCTGAGATGCGCAGGGAGGGAAAGAAAGAACCTTCAATTGAAATCTAATGGATTCATTTAACCTGCTTTACCTCCTTTAAATTTTCCTTTTCCTCTTTATATATATATATTGATTGTAAAGACCCGGAAAATGATAGTAATTAAATAAAGAGGAAAAGGAAAATTTAAAGGAGGTAAAGCAGGATTCATTGACGAATGCTTCGGCTTCGTCAACGAACTCCCTTATACGGTTTGTGGACAAGGTTCAGTGCCTCGTCGAAGAAGAGATACCGAGAGGGGAACGTGCAAACCCTTTGGTTCGTCGATGAACTCATTATCCTAGTTAATGAACTTCCTTCCTCGATTCGTCGACCAGTCCACGTGTCTCATCGACGAAGCCACATGGTAGCAGTCTATATATATATATATATATATATATATATATAGGCAAAATTGGATTTTGGGTGAAAATTCAGCTAATTCTCTCTCTCTCTCTCTCTCTCTCTCTCTCTCTCTCTCTCTCTCTCTCTTTCACACACACACACACTAGATTTCAATTTCTCTCACTTCTCTCTATATTTTCGGCGCCGTTTCTCCCCGGTTCGACGATCAGAAGCTACCACGATGATCTTGGAAGATTCTCTACAATTTAGCGAGAGCAGAATTTCGATTTTAGAAGTTTGAAAACCATCCCAAAATCAGGGTAAGTGAAATATTTAAGGGTTATTTGGTTTGTAAGTTTTTTTTGAACCTAGATTTAGTAGTAGATGTTGTTATACTTGTTTTTGGGATGATTTATGTGGGTGTTGTAAATTCAGGATTTTGGGACTTTTACTGTAGGCAGGTTAGGGAAACTAGTGGGTGTTCCCAGGAATCCAGGTTAGATAATGAATAGTTTATAATTCAGTAAATATGAGTATGAAAATTTATTCTAGGGAATTTAGTTATTTGACAGGAATATATATATATATATATATATATATATATATATTTTCAGAATTATTGAATTATGAATGCTAGGGGCATAAGTTAGAACGTTAATGGATGAGTCTATTTTGTCAGGTAAGGGAAATATGCTATGCTAGTAATTTTAGAAATTTTATCAGAAAATATGTGTGTTACAGGGAAAATTTTTTACTGGAAATAAATTACTTTTAATATTAGCAAAATCCATATTTCAGTAAATGGGTTTAATATTTATTTAATTGTGTGGCATGAGTAATTATTAGATTCAGCTTGAAATTTAATTAGTTTAGAGATATCATGTTTTACAGAATATATATATATATATATATATATATATATACGAACAGATATTTTTATAGTTTACATTCAGATAGATATTTTACAGTACTTTCAGATATACCATGATATTCAGATTACATAACCATAACTTTCAATTATTCAGTATTCATGTTGACTTTTTGAGTCCTATCTCATTTTTTATAATGAAAAATACAAGGTATTTAATGTTTGTCAAGTATGTGTACAGGATAATACTAGCAAGATCATATTGATGGCATGAGGCAACTTAAAGAAGAATGAAGACCCCGTCATATTTACTTCTTGTGTTTTCATATTCGGGTCAGCAATATTATTAAAATTCAATGGTTTGTAATAATTAATGCATGTCATACATGGTAGGGACTATAAGCTCAAGACCATAGATGGACCTTAGGGATGGTCGACCAACACCGGATTTTTGGGACAAATTAAAAAGGTAAAAGACCATAAACTGACTTTAGGTCCCAACTTATCACATGAAAAGTCCCCATAATCTTAGAATTAATTATCATGTGAATAGGGGTGACTTCATAAGAAGAATAGGGCTAAATTGCACAAGTTTGGTGTGTTCGGTTGACCGAACCCCAACACACTGAGAACTTCGGTCGGTCGAAGTTCCCATGGGTCAAAAGTTTGACCAGTTGGTCGACCGACCATAAAATGAACTACAATGCCCTGGTCAATCGAATTGACACGTGGGAAATCCCAACGTCCTGGTCGACCGAACCTTTAGGTTTAATATGTCTTGGTCGACCGAACTCATGAAGTTTGGTCAACCGAACTTGGCCCGGTCGATTGAACCTCAGAGGTTCTGAAATCACCTTATGATTGGTCGACCATCTTCATAGTTGAAATTCATCCTAGTCGACTGAACTGAGCACCCCGGTCGACCGAACCATAAAAATGGTCGACCGACCCTCTCGAGTTGCTCAGATTTTACCAAGGTTAAAACGCTGTTAATTTTATTAACCCTCATTAAACATTTTCCAAAGTCCCTCATATGTCCCCAACGGTAATATTTTTTAGGATATCTTTTTATAGCCCCTCATTTGCTTAGATTATGGATTGATTAGCATTTTGATTAACAAAAATACTCTTTATATTTTTGGGAGAGCTTTTTCAAAATACACATCCTATACTCTCTCATACATTCTTTCCTTTGTTAAATCAAACCTTGTGAGAGTTATTTGAATGGTTATACATCATCCATATTTGTTAGGAAACTCTCATTATATTGTGTATTTGATTTTCATATTGAGAGTCGAGCATAAGATTTTCCCCTCGATTTTATTTGATAAATTAGAGTGTGGGAAAATCTAGTGGCTAGTGAGTCTTTGCATATTCATTGCAATACTCATTGAGCTTATATTTTTGAGTGTGCAAAAATCGTTTTACAAACTCATATTTGAATATCTATTTGTGCTTTGATATTGAGAAAACATTTTTCTTGAGATATTCATATTACTTTTGGTAGAAATTTTTGAAACCCTAAATTGTGATTGAGATTTACTTCTTACCTTGTTTCAAAGATTAACTTATTGATACACTCTTGTGCTTAGTTAAATATAAACATTACTTTGAGTGTTGATTGCACATATACATCACTGAGCTTATAGGTCTTATATCATTGATGTGCATTGGTTGATACAGGTACAAATCTGCTTGTTGAAGCATATTATTTGTGCACAAATTGTATTATAATTATTGTATTCCAGGCGTGGGCCTGAAGAGGGAGACTAGCCCCGTTAAATAGTCCCGGATTGGCTTAGACCCGACTAGGAAAGTTAGGTGCACCATCCTGGTAAGGTGCAATTGTAGGTTGAGGTCAACCTCGTTATAACCTGGTTGTAACCCATGTCACTCCACCCGTTAAGTGAGCATTAGTGGAATCCTTGAGCCAAGGCGGGGATGTAGGCAATATTGGCCAAACATCGATAACATATCATGCGTGTACTTTATATTTCTACCACTTTATATTCGTGCATGTGTATTTTACATTCAATATATTGTGAATGTTGCGCATGATTTAATTTCCACATATCATTTGCGCATTTAGATTTATGTGTATATAGAAAGACCCTAGGTTGTGAAATATTGCTGTTGAATTAGCTAAACCTAGGAATAAATTTTAAATACCCAATTCACCCCCCTTTTGGGAATACACCAAAACCAACGATTCAGTTATTCAGTTATTCAAATTTTACAGTTATTTAGATTATACAACATATTCAGATCAGTTATTACAATGTTATGGTTATTTCAGATATATCAGAATCATGGTAAAATAGCAAGATAATATATAATAGTATTATACAGTATCAGACCCTGATGTATCATATCAGTTATCAGTAGAGTACGGTACCGTAACTATTTCAGATCAGAGTACGACCACATATCTTAGATAGAGTGTGGATTTCTATCAACCGTGCTTACGGAGGGATTGCAGGCTCCTCAGAAGTCTAGGTTGAGGAGACCGATTTGACGAGGTAGATGCCAGTATCAAACCTTTGGAGGGATTTTAGTAAGGCCAGTCTGAGGATTGAAGGGTTAAATCATGACTTATAGTTTTTCAGGGTAATTATCACATTTATTTATATGTATACAAATTTACAGAAAAACAGTGGATATACTATAATACTAGAAGTATGAATAAATAGAAAGCCTAGATACTAAAGTTGTATTTTAAACCACATAGGTGTGAGTTGCATGCTATTATATTTTACATGATATTCTGGTTTAAGTTATTTATCAGCATAAAATTTATGTAAACTCAGTTGTCACACACTGGTAATAGCATATTTTGTTTTACTGAGCGTTGTCTCATCCCAGTAACTTAACATTTTTCAAGTGATCTAACTAGGTGAGCAAATCAGGCACGCAGGTAGAGAGAATGTCTACACTACCCTGTCTGTAGGGTAAGTGTTATCAGGGGATTGTATTTTGAGTAGTATTTAGGAGTTTTTGGGTAAATGATGTTGGGATGATGTGATCATGTATGTATGTTTTGTGAGAATATTGGATTCTAGTATTGTAAATATGGATGTATGACTTTATGTTTTCTGCTACATAGGTATGTTATTTTGTGAACAGGAATTTCCTCAGTGCCCACCTAAGGTATGAGGTGTTATAGTAGATAATATAGGGTTATCAGAGTATTTGATTTTGTAGTATATTTTATAGAAAAAAAAATGGTATGAATTTTTGGGGCGTTACAGTTTGGTATCAGAGCCTAGGTTGCTAGGTTTTATAAACTCTGGGGTACAGTGGAAAACAAAACCAGAATATAGGAATGAATTTTGAGGAAAGATAGAAATTGGGATAGAACAGAATATCAGTGAGTCAATGTTGGGGAATTAAGATGAGAATTTAGGGTTTTGTCCTACAGTCTACAAGCAGAAACTTCAGGGTGGTTTTCCCTGATTTTCTTAGGGCGACGATTTTAGGAAAACCATAAAAAACTATCGTCGATTTCTATTTTCATATGGTAGTACTAGACCTTAAAATAGTTATAGGAGGTATGAAGATATTTTAGTTAGAATAGTATTGTGAGGTTTGAATTCTTAGAATAATTTGTTATTATTATAAGATGGACCCTGGAGGTAGTAGTGCTCATGCTAATGGCGATAATGGAGCAGGGCCCTCTAGCATGGGCTGTAAGAACCCGAACCGTGATAAGTGGATTTAAATATTTAAAGAGAGGGGCATTTTGGTAAAAGAGTAGGCCTCATCAACGAAGCCAGATTTTTTCGACAAAGTCTTTGTCCTTCTCATCGACGAAATTCAGAGATTCGTTGATGAGGAGAAGCCGAAGAGTTTCGGGAAACCGGGAATATCAAGATTCGTCGACGAATCCATCGTCTCGTCGACGAGGGCACCATTTCGTCTACGAGTTTGCCCGGGTCAAAGGTGCTATAAATAGAATTTCCATTACTTCTCCATTAAGAAACTTCAAATTCTATCTTTCTCTCTCTAGAACTCTCCCTACTCTCAATCTCTCTAGATTTTTTCACCGATCGTTGTTGGAATCGTGAATCTGAAGTTACCACGAGGATCGTGGAAGGATTCTCTACAAGTTCTACGGATCAGAATCCCATTTCGAGATTTCTAGGTTTTGGCATAAAATCGAGCTATGGCTCGGTTTTCAATTCTAATCTGGTAGTTTTGTAGGAAGCTATCTTGTGAGCATATTCTGTACTGTTAATTGTAGGTTTTGGAACTTGGTTCGCTGTTTAGGGACCTTGGAGTTCAGGATTTGCTATTCGAGGAAAAGGTAAGGGGAACCGTGTTTATATCGGTTATTTTTTAAATCGAACTTGGTGAAACTATGGTTCATGGTCCTGTGTGTGTTTTGGTTACTCATTTGGGGGGATCTAACAGGGAAAACTATGAGTTTTTCATTATTACAGTTTTGGGAAAAAGGGGGCGACGGGTTGCATCCCTGGTTTTGTTGAAAATCAAACTTATATGTTGATTTATACTATGTTATTGAGATGGTCGTGCTTTGACTTGTTTAAACTGTATTTGTTTAGAAAACCATGATTTAGATTACCAAATGGGTGTAACAACGCGAAATTAGAATGGTATTGAGAGGGAAATGGAGACTGGAAACAGAAGGAGGTCGTCGACGAAAGCGAAGCATTTGTCGACAACATTGAACTTTGGAAGAACTAAAGGAAAGGGGGTCAGCAGGGCTTCGTCAATGAATACAAAGGACTCATCGACAAAGGCTTTAAAGATTTCGTCAACGAACACAGGGCTTCGTCGACGAAATTTGTGAAGGACTCGTCGACGAAGAACGGGCTCATCGACGAAATCCCCTATTTTATATATATACGAAAATCCGAATTTTTATCTTATTAAGGAAGCCATCTCTCTTCTCTCTCTCTCCCATTTGGTCTTCTCCCTTTCTTTCATCGATTTCATGCCAGATTTATGTCGGATCGACAATCCGAAGTCACCACGACGCTCCTGGTGAGATTCTCTACAAGTCTGCCGGAGTGGATCGTCGGTGGAGTCAAGTTGGATTCCATTCCAAATCTAAGATAAGGTTTTTTACTCAATTTTTGGATTTGTGACAGTTGAGAGAAGTGTTGTACACATTAAAATATTAAAGTTTAATACTGGGAGTTTTCGTTTCCAGGAGTGTTGATTGTGAATGTTGGGAATCCTCCCTAAGTTGAGGTAAAGCTTTTAAGCTTAATTTGACTTAGTGATAGTTATAGAAAATGTTGTACATACGAAAATACTGAACTTTAGTTTTGGTGAATTTCATTTTCAGGGTATTGAGTCGAAAACTCTACGGGTGCAGGGAAAAGTTTCTTAGGGGCTGTTCAGGAATCAAGTAAGGGGATAAACTAAACTAGTTTCTATCCTTGAGAAAATGCTTATATATATATATATATATATATATATATATATATATGTATTTATCATATGATTTATGGAAAATGTATAAGTTTATATATATGTTCTATATTTGCAAAATACTATGAAAATGATCGTATGTTGAATATGTGGAAAATCTGTTGTGTGGCATGAGTAAAATGTTGGGAAATACTGTTTTCTAGGAATGTGGATGGTATGGATTTTTATGATGGAAAATTGGCGTATGGGCCGAGATATTTTTTTATATATATGTGATTTGCCGGCGTACGGACCGTGTTATATGGATACGTTTGCCGATGTACGGGCCGTGCTATGTGGATGAGATTTGCCAGCGTACGGGCCGAGCTATGTGATTTGCCAGCGTACGGGCCGTGCTATGTGATTTGCCTGCGTACGGGCTGTGCTATGTGATTTGCCTGCGTACGGGCTGTGCTATGATAAAATGTGTAATACCGGCGTACGAGCCAATGATTTTCATGATACACGTATATATGTGAAATGATATGATTGATGTGAAAATAAATTATATGAGATATCTATGTATCACAGTTTTAGTATATATTATATGATATCAGAACCTGGTTGACTTAGTCTAGGCTAGCACTTGCATGGTAGCGTTGCTATGTGTCCATGGTCTTTATGATCATAATATCTGTGTTAACGCCGCTGTACCAAGTGGTGTGAGATTAGATAGTTGATGTGGTTATTTTCAAAAAGTGTGATATTATTGCCCCTGGTGTACGGACCAGTCTAGGTAGACACATCGGACCTACAAACTAGACTATTGACTTGGCAGTGGTCGGCCAACCATTGTCGGGTCCCGCCTTCAGGCCACACAACCCAGTCATGTGGGGTAATACATGACAACAGCCAGCTAACCTACCAGGATTGTTTTATGATATTATTATTATGATATGACATAAGATATGTTTATGAAATGCAGTATGTTCTCCCATGTTTTGATGTACTTATGTTTTCCCATATTTAATAAACAATATTGAATATGTTATGTATGGTATATGTAGAACACAAAATACTCATGTTGCCACACACTAGTATTAGTTTATTTCCCTTACTGAGAGGTGTCTCACTCCTAAATTTCATAAACTTTTCAGGAGCTAACACGACAAATAAATCAATAAATAATTGGCAAGAGCAATAAAGTAATAAAACACCCAAAAACGAAACACCAAAAATTTACCAAATCGAGAAAAAATCAAAAGACCTCCAATCCAGACCAAATTCACTAGATAAGAAAAAAAAAAATACAAGAGTCCACAAGCTTTGCAAGAGCTCTCAATAACATGACAATTGCAACAAATCATAAACAATCTTACTTGAAAACCGATCTCACCAACAAGAATCTAAGATCAATAAAAGACTGTCTCACCAAAAGATAAAATCTCAAAAAGAATATCAGGATCAAAGCCGATCAAGTCAAAGCCTATGTCATCACGATTGCATACCTAAAATTTCAAATCAATCTAAGTTTGTTTGGTCGTTTGATCAAGTACCCAAGTGGGTTTCTTCTTGTCACATCTTCTTTTTCGTCAATTTGTCGTCAACCCTCTTTTTCTTCTTTTCTTTTAATTTCCAGCATACCCACTCACACAAATAACCCTAATTTCCTTTTATTTGATATTTAATTTTTTAATTTAAAAAACTACCCTCCTCTTAATTCCGTAAGGAGTGGTGCTTAGCAATCTCGCCCTCTCAAATTGCGGGGAGAGATCTTAAAAACATGTAACCACCCTACAAATCCCAAGCTTCTTTTGAGGTAACATTTTTGTCATCATGTCAACCTCATTCTTATCTGTGTGATTTTTCTAAAGCTATAACAATTTCATCTTTAGTGCTTCTCAAATCTAGTGATATATCACCTCAATATGCTTCGATCTCGAGTGAATGTCGAGTTTTTGCTAAGTTGAATTGTAATGACTCGAAGAATAATGATATTTAAATAATAAAGAGTGAGGGAAATTGAAACAGAAACAAAAGGATGCAGCAAACTTCGTCGACGAACGCGTAGCAACGTTGCACTTTGAATGTAATAACCCAGAAGATTTACACAAGGCCTTATCGACGAACACAGGGAGTTCGTCGACGAGCGCATAAGGAGACCTCGTCAATGAAACCATGTCTCATCGACGAGAAGATAACGAGAGGGGTTTTGGCAGTCTGAAATTCGTTGACGAGGAAGTAAGATTCATCGACGAAATCACTTAAGAACTCGTTGACGAGATGACGTGTCTTGTCGACGAATACGGGCCTATAAATAGTGAAAACTCGGGTTAATTTGCAAAAAAAAAATGGCATAAATCTTCCTCTCTCTCTCTCTCTCTCTCTCTCTCTCTAAACGCCTCTCCCTCCTTCTCTTTGTATTATCTGTTAAAAACATCTCAGGCCCCATGGGAGCACTGAGGAAACTCTGATCATATTACATTTCTAAGCAGCGGTAAACATAAAACTGTAAACTATATTCACAGTACAAAAAATCTAAAAATTCCCAAAATATACATCACAAAATACCCAATGACATCAATCAAAAACCCTAAAATCTACCCCAAACAACCAGTACCCAAGAAACACTCACCCTTCCAAAAAGGGCAGTGCAAGAACTTCTCTACCCGCGAGCCTGATATGCTCGCCTAGCTGGATCACCTGAAAAATGTTAAGCTACTGGGATGAGACAACACTCAGTAAGAGGAAATATGCTATCACTAGTGTGTGACCCATGAGTTACACATTAAATATACTGATACAATATTGAAACTGTGAAATTGTTAGTCTAGTATACCGTACATATTACATTTATTATAATTTAAAATACAACTGTATATCTGAGTTTTTTAGTTGCACATAATTCTAGTATTATAATAAAACTGCTACTGCACTATAAATCTATATATATAGAAACAACTGTGATAAAACCCTGGGAACTGAATGTCATGATTTAACCCCTCACGACAGGGTTGTGTGGCCCGTAGGTAGGACTTAACTCTAGTTGCCTACCAGGTAAGTCAATCTGAAACTCTACCAATCAATAATTTGACCCACTGCAGTCTCTCCGGGCATGATACTACTCTACCTCATCAAATCAGCCACCTCAACCCAGCTCTCTCGAGAGACTGCAATCTCTGCTAGCACAGTAGACGAAATCCACACACTATCTGAGATATGTGGTTGCACTCTGATCTGAAATATCAATGGTACCATGCTTTGCTGTCTGAATCTGACTGAATATTTCCTCAAGGTCTGATACTATTTAACAGCAAGTGGGCCAGATATTATGTTTAGTGTATGTATGTGTACAAGGTTTCAGTCAGCTCCTAAGGAATCACACCAAACAGCAGTCAAAAGAATCCTTAGGTATCTATTAGGCACACTTGAACTAGGTTTATTGTATCCAAAGGAATCTGGATTTGAAATGATTAGTTATTCAGATGCAGACTTTTCTGGATGTAAAATAGATATAAAAAAAAAAAGCACAAGTGGAACGTGTCATTTTCCAAGACATTCTTTAGTCTTTTGGTCTTCAAAGAAACATAACTCTGTAGCATTATCCACAGCAAAAGCAGAATACATTGCTGCAGGAAGTTGTTCTGCACAAACATTGTATATGAAACAGCAATTAAAATATTTTCAAAAATAATATCAAACTATTCCTATCAAATGTGACAACACAAGTGCTATTAATATTTCAAAAAATCCAGTGTCTCACTCAAGAAAAAAACACATTGATATAAGACACCATTTTTTAAGAGATCATGTGTAAAACGAAGATATAATGCTAGAATTTGTAAATGCACATGATCAATTAGCAGATATTTTCACAAAACCTTTGTCAGAAGAAAGATTCATATTTATAAGAAGAGAATTGGGTATGCTTCATAGTCGAGAAGTACTCTAAACACTGTTTTGGTTGGCAAGTGACTGCCACCAAGGTGTCAGGCGACTACCAAGCTACCATCTTTTAAAATTCCACATAGACAGGTGCCTACCAAATTTAGGCAGGCGACTGCCTCGCGGCGGGAAGGGTTTAAAACCCTGTTTTAAATCATTTTTAAAATCCACCAGGCGCCTAACTATTCATTTTCTCTCTGAAATCTTTCATCTCTATCACTTTCCATACACAAATCTTGCTCAAATGATCCTAAAACCAAGTATCTAAACCTTCCTACTCACCAAATTCCGAACTTACCTTAGGGTTTCCTTGTTTTCCTCCTCTATACAAATATGCCTCGATCCAAATTCGTTGGTATCAATGGATCTTTATCTTCAACAAGGATCAATAACGATGAGGTGGAGAAATGGTTGGTAACTCCACACGCTAAGCACCTTTACTGAAATCAGATTGCTTCAGCTGAACCGATCTTAAGTAAAGTTCTTGACATCACATTCTTTAATTCCAATTTTCCCAAAATCATGGAACTCTTTAAGAACATTGGGTGGGATAAGTTTATTACCTACCAAGCTAAAGGCTATTATCCCAATGTTGTACGAATTTTTTATGCAAACATGGGATGATGCAATAATGGAATCAAAACAAGTTTGCTTGGGCAAAATATCCATCTAAATCCTATATCCTTGGGAAATATTCTTCGAATTAAGCTAGGGGATTTTGAGGTTCATATTATTGAGAAGCAATGGATTATGACTCAAGGTTTTACCCCACAAGAGTTTTTACCTCTGGTCATGATTGAAACTTCTGTTAACTTTGGGCATCCTCCACTTTATAAGCAACTTAACCTGAAAGCCCTAATTCTACATAAGCTCATTACAAACAACATCTTATCACGATCCGGTTCTCATGACCATATCTTGTTTCTAGATTGTTTTGTAATGTGGTGCATTCTCAAAGGAAAGAATATGGATCTTCCAAGTTTGATCATACAATGGATTACATGAAAGTCGATGCTCCTTGTATTGTTCTACCCTATGCTGGAATGTTGAATATGGTTTTTGCTCATTTTAATGTTTTAACACCATTATTCAACTTCACTAGAAAGACTTACTATGATATCTTTTTTGATACCGTTCTCAAATGGATGGGCTATAAGAATTCTCAACAAGGGTGGTTTCATAAAGGACATAGGAATGTCTCAACTGCTCCACCACCTCCTTCATCTTCCATCCAAACACCTTTAGTTCAGCTTGCTCCAGACACTCCTTCATGGTTTGTTCCATTTTTTAACCATTATATGAAGTTCAGTGATGGTATGAAATCTAGCCTTGGTACTCTACAAGACAAGATTACATCTATAGAAACTCATTGTTCACATATTGATAAGAGAGTTGAAAAGATTGAGCAACAATTGGCCAGTTCTTCTAAAGGAAAATCCCCTATGAGTATCAGTTCTGCTACATCCAGTGAGGATAAATCTGGTGACCAAGAGAAAGGAGATGATGAAAGTGAACAAGAGGAAGGAAATAATGAATCTGGAGAACAAGAGGAAGGAAATGATAAGAGTGACAACCAAGAGGAAGGAGATGAGGAGAGTAAATCCAGGGAAGCCTCTGACTAATATGTTTTCATCTATAAATTATTTGTCACCTTTATGTGCTATTCTGTATTTTAAGCTTTATTGGATAGTATGTACCTAATATTCTAAAACTAGTACTTTGACTTACAACATTTCTCTATTTTTTTTTTATCTCTTTCTCCTTTTTTATTGATGTCCAAAGGGGGAGAAATGTTTCAGAGAAGTTGTATGTGCAAAAATATGATATACTATGGTTTGTGAAATTTTATCATGGTTTGTGAATTATCTTTGTCCTTGTATGTATATTCATGGATTATCTTTTGGACTTGTGTCCATGAATCATACGTTTAAAAAATATATCATGCTTATTGATAGGGGGAGCCATGAGTATTAGAATATTATTTTTGCTCTCAATTTGTCATCATCAAAAAGGGGGAGATTGTTGGCCTAAGGCTTATAATTCTTATTTTGATGATAACAAATAAATGATATGCTTAATATGTTTTAAATGAAAGTTTTTTAGGAAAGTAACAAAGCTCAAGAGCATAAGGAAGTTTATGGATTACAAAGAATCCTTGAAGAATACAAAGGAAAGTTTATGGATTATAAAAGAGCTTGAAGGACAAAGTTATACTGAGAAAAGCTCAAAGGAAAGATTGAACTCACAAATATGATGGCAAAATAAGATTGAAGACTAAAAGAATTATATTTTTTTTAGGATATTCTAAATGTAAGTTCTTCAAAGTTAATCTCAAATATAAAGTGGTTTGAAGCTCATGAAAATTCAAAAATATGTTTTTATATATATACTCTAAAGAATATTTCTTTAATCAATAAAAAGAAAGGGTTTAAGAAAAGAAAACTTTTTGAAATAATGAAGGGTTAGGCGACTGCCATGATGAGGCAGGCGACTACCACATTAAGAAAATGGTTTTTCAAATAGTCAATAGCTAGACAAGCGACTGCCTAAACTGTCAAGTGCCTGCGTAAACAAGCCAGGTGACTACCTTGGTTCTGGCAGGGGACTGCCAACATTCTGTGTTGAGAGAGTGCTCTGTGACAGATGACTGCCAAGTCGTGGCAGGCGAGTGCCACTCGAACATTGGCATTAATTCTCTCAACGGGAAGATTTTATAAACCATGTTTTTGAACATATTTATTTCAAAATATTTGGAAATGATTTTTAGAAATCTTTGGGAGTAATGGATGGCTTCTAAAAAAATCTATAAATAGTCAAAAGCTTCAAAGGTTTGAAATATGATTATTGAGGCAATATTGAAAGGTTTTTGAAATTAAGAAATTCTCAAAAGTTTTCAGATCCAGCAATCTTCAAAGTTTTTAGATCAAGCAACTTTTCAAAGGTTTTTAGATCAAACGATCTTCAAGTATTCAAATTTCTCAAAGGATCTAAAACTCTCTTGTGCTTAAAATTTTGATCTACTATTGATTTATACTTTGAAGCAAAGTTTTTAAAAAATTAGAATCTTTCATTTTCTTTGAAAAATTATTTGGTAATTCATACTACGTATTGAGCTTCAAATTTCTTATATTTGAATTACCTTAGAGTATAAGTGATCTGATCATTGTACTAATTTACTCTATTGTGAGAGTTTTCTTCTGTACACAAAATTTCTTTATCATCATTCTTAGACGATTCAAAGTTGTTGAGTCGTTGGACCATACAAGGGATTGTTGTCTGGAGAGGCGGGCTCTAGCCTAACAGAAGGAGTGGTTGTAAGTAGGTATTGTTCCACCAGGTAACGGAACTAATATAGTGGAATCCTTTGGTGTTTTGCTAAAGGCGAGGACGTAAGTTGTGTTGAAGTTGAACCTCGTAAAAATCTTGTATTTTTCTCTCTGCTTCACTTACTATTGTTGTATGATTTAAAAGTGCAGGTGGCAAGTCTTAAGTGAGAAAGAAATAAAAGTACTTGATATTTAGAAAGTACGTTTTGATTAATCGTTTTGTGGAAACCCAAAAAGGGAGTACGTTGATTAATCTGCGGAAATCTTGATCAAGTAAAGTGCATATTAAGAGTTTATAAGGAAATCAACAAAAGCTCTAATATTCTTGGTTGAGTGATTAAATTATCTTGATTTCATTATTTGACTCGTGAACTTAAATTTCAGTATTTTTAAGTGTGGCTACTATTTATGTATCTTGTTTCTAGGTAATTAAAAACAAAAGCTTAAAAATCATTAAAATATAAAAAGAATCCAATTCACCCCCCCCCCTCATGGGAAGCTATTCCACATTTCAGGCCACATCTAGGACAAATAGGAATAGTCTTTCCACCCTAACGACCACTACGCCCCTCTTCCTTTGACTCTGAGTTAGGACACCCCTCTGCATGCCACTCTCTGTCCATCACCTTCGCTAATGTTTGAGCCCAAAAACCGATGACCTGCTCGAACAAATTCTACCTCAGACCTTCCTAAAATTTCCTTACTTTCTTCTCCTCGTCTGGTGCCAAGTGTGGGGGCAAATCAAGACAACTCAATAAATCGTGTTGCATACTATGATATTGTCATCTGCACCTGAGCTAAATGCAAGAATTCTGCTGCCTTTGCACTTCAAACGATAGCAGAGAAATATCGCTCGAAAAACAGCTCCTTGAATCGACTCCACGTCACCGGCACGGGATCAGGCCTCTACTCCTCAATCAGCTTTGCCGACCTCCACTAGCATTTTGCCTCCCTTGTCAATTTAAATGACACAAATGACACCTTCTATTTTTTTTGTACATGAAAGCACCGCTAGTATCTTCTCAATGTCTTGAACCCAATTTTCGGCCACAATCGGGTCAACTTCTCCAGCAAAATATGAAGCTTCATCCAAGTAAACTTCTTAATCGTGCAGCCATGCTCCCCCGAGCTCCTAGCCATCACCTGCTGGGTGATGCTACGCAACATTGCATCTGTATTTCCACCTCCCATACTGGAGAGTCCTGCTCTATCACCTTCAGCATTCATACCACTGCTCCCTAGGTCCCTCCTGAAAAGATGAAGAGCACAGTATAAGAATCTTATCTCCCATACAAATCTAATTTATTTCTTGTAATTAAAATCTCATATCCACTATTAACTACCCTCCCCGGTCCTAAGTCAAAATCCAATCCTGCAACCTAGACACACGACTCGTCAATAGTTTACTATGACTTTCCTGAAATCAACACCCCAAGAAAGACATAGAAACCACCACAAAAATCATGTACCCGGACCACAGAACAAAACCTCAAATTCTTTTTCATATATTCTGGTATTGTTTCTGCTGCACTCTAGAGTCTATGGAACCTAACAACCTAGGCTCTGATACCAAAATGTAACGACCTGCTTTTCCATGCCATTTTTTTCCCACTTAAACATATATGGCAAATCTCTCTGCATTATCTACTAAAAAAATCTGAGGCTCTATGGGAGCACTGAGGAAATTCTGATCATATAACATTTCTAAGCAGTGGTAAACATAAAACTGTAAACTATTTTTACAATACCAGAATTCTAAAAATTTCCAAAATATATATCACAAAATACCTAGTGACATCAATCAAAAACCCTGAGATCTACCCTAAACAACCAACACCCAAGAAACACTCACCCTTCCAAAAATGGCAACGCAAGAACTTCTCTACCCGCGAGCCTGATCTACTCGCCTAACTGGATTACCTGAAAAATGTTAAGTAACTGGAATGAGACAACGCTTAATAAGAGGAAATATGCTATCACTAGTGTGTGGCCCATGACTTACACAATTAATATACTGATACAAAACTAAAACTATGGAACTGTTAGTCTAGTATACCATACAGAATACATTTATTATAATTTAAAATACAACTGTATATCTGAGTTTTCTAGTTGCACATAATTCTAGTATTATAATAAAACTGCTGCTGTACTATAAATCTGTATAAATAAAAAAAACTGTGATAATACCCTAGGAACTGAATGTCATGATATAAACCCTCATATCTCCCTTACCTATCTAACTGGGAGGTTGGCCTCCACTCAACTCTGGCACCCTCGGTGTACCAACCCCAAAAACCTGCATTTACATATACAATTCTCCAATAAATCAATACACCCATATTTCTTGAGATTGTCTATTCATAATTTCTTGTCTATTCATAATTTCTTGAACTATAATTACTTGGGCTCCCAAACAAATACTTGCTGGGGTCCTCAACCCATGACTATAGGGGCCCAAAACACCCCATTCCTAAAAATATAACATCCCAAATTTATTCCACAAAATACCAGTATATTCTCAAGGTATACAAAATCTGGCCCCAAATAATACTGGTAATACTGAAAATACCTAAAAATTCACTTACCCAAATTTTAGGATGGTTCGCAAACTGCTCAAATTGAATTTTCGCTCCAACTAGGTTGTAGAGAATCTCCCCAAGATCACTGTGGTAGCTTATGATCGTTGAATCGGGGAGAATCAGAGCTAAAAATGTAGAGAGAAGTGAGAGGGTGCATTTTCTAGAGAGAGAGAGAAAGAGTGAATAGGATCTAAAATTCTTGCAGGAAAAACAATTTTCAACTTTATATAGAAATCTGGTCCACGTGGCCTCGTCGACGAGCCACGTCACCTAATCGACGAGTCCAAGTTGCAGTCTAGGTGCCACTCCACCCAGAGACGTAGGCAGTTTGCCAAACCTCGATAACATTTCCGGGTGTCATCTCCTATTTACTACTTTCTGGTGCATGCTTGGTTAATTTTATTGTGCAATTTAATTTCCTTTGCATATTTAAATTAATTTAATTTATCTGCATTAGATTAACCATAAGGTTGTGTAATACTTCTGCTAGGGGATTTACCTAGGGCATCAATTTTAAAAATACCAATTCACCCCACTTTGGGTTAACTTGCAAAAGATCTAGGATGGCTCATAGCACCATGACCCCTTTCCCTGAGGAACCCTTTTCCACACGACCTCCGATTTTTAGTGGTATTAATTACACCTTCTGGAAACAAAGGATGCGCATCTACCTTCAAAATATAGATTAGAAGGTATAGAGGATTGTCTCTAAGGGAAATTATGTTCCTATGAAAACAGAGGGTGAGACTAGAGTTCCTAAAACTGTGGAAGAATATAATAATGATGATATGAAAGTTGTTAGTTTGAATGTCATTGCTATGAATAATTTGTATTTTGGTCTTGATGTGAATGAGTTTAATAGAGTAATGGCATGTGCTACTGCAAAATAAATTCTAAATAAATTAGAAGTCACATATGAAGACACTAATGATGTAAAAGATAACAGGATAGACATGCTGACTAGTGAATGTGAAGCTTTTAGGATGAATGTAGGTGATTTCATTCAGAGAATGTACACTAGATTCACACACATTATAAACTCACTGCGTGTATTAGGTAAGACCTATCGTACATATGAGATGATTAGGAAGATCCTTAGAGGTTTGCCTCCTGTTTGGGAAGCTAAGGCTACGACCATTTCTAAGGGTAGAGACCTTAAGGCCATGACATTAGATGAATTGATAGGTTCACTTATCACCTATGAACTAGCTATAAATGAGAGACTTAACGAACATAATAGGTTGAAGAAGATGTTTGCATTGAAAAGCTACATTAATACATCTAGTGAATGCAGCGAACCTAATTCTGAGGATGATATGACCATGCTAACTAGAAAATTCAGCAAATTCTTCAGGAAGAATAGAAAGTTAAACAAAAGATATAGGGAGTTTGCATCTAAGAAGGAAGATTCTAGTAAAAGAAAAGAAAAATCAAATGCTTCCACGTGCTACAATTGCAACAAGGTTGGGCACATCAAGCCATATTGCCCACTACTAAAAAAGGATGCTAGGAAAAAGTAGAAAGCCATGAAAGTAGGCACTTCATGGGATAAATTAAGTAGCAGTGACTCAGAATCAGACTCAGACTGCAGCGACTCAGAGGTTGCTAATCTGTGCTTGATGGCACATGATGATGAAGTATCGTCTTCTTGCTCTTTATCTTCATATTATTCTTCTGATGATTGTGATTCTGATTGCATGCCTACATTTAGAGAATTACAATTTGAATATATTCGTGTGTCTAAACTCTTGAATAAAATGACCAAAGAAAATGATGATTTGAAAAAGAAATGCGAAAAATGGTCAAAATTATTTGGAATTGCAAAAACCTCTCATGCCTTGATTTTGAAAGAAAAAGATGTGACTATTGCTGAGCTTGAGAGGAAATTAAAGGATAGCTCCAAAATTGTTTTTAAATTCACCGAGGGCAAACGCAATTTTGAAAAACTACTTGGTGTCCAAAGAAATTCCCTAATTAAAGAGGGTCTAGGAATTAATGGCATTGAAAATTTTAGATGACCTAATCTTTACTTGAGACATTTCACACGCAAATCAAAATCTCAAATCCCACCTAAAGATCCTAAGTGTAGAATGAAATGTTTTAAATGCAAATAAATTGGCCATATTTAGTTTGATTGTCCATTTAGGAATAAGCATGCGAAAATTAGAAAGGTGTGGGTAGTTAAGGGTGATCTAGTCACTAAACCCCGTGGATCCAAAAAAATTTGGGGACCATCATCAGTCACATAGTCTATCTTGCAGGTGTGCTTAAGATCGTCCTCCTCCAAGGACAAGTGCTACCTGGATAGCGGGTGCTCACAGTATATGACCGGTGACAAAGCAAAATTTGCATCTATCATTCCCAAGGATGGAGGGTATGTGACGTTTGGCGACAATGCAAAGGGACACATCATTAGCGTAGGTAAGGTCGATAAGGATTCTTCCCTGGTTATTGATAATGTTCTATTAGTTGATGGGTTGAAGTATACTTTATTAAGCATAAGTCAATTGTGTGATAAAGGATATAAGGTCTCATTTGAAAATGATAAATGTATAGTTGAAAATAAATCAGATCATAAAATTATTTTCACTGCAGACCAGCATGAAAATGTATATACTACTACTTTTGACTATCCTCTCAACAAGTAACTTGTTTTTCTGCAATAAATGAAGCTAGTTGGTTATGGCATAGGCGCTTAGGACACGCTAGCATGGACTTATTGTCAAAACTAGTAAGAAAAAATTTAGTAAAAGGCTTGCCTAAAACACCATTTGCAAAAGATAAAATTTGTGATGCATGTCAAATGGGTAAGCAAACAAGATCAAGTTTTAGGAAAAAGAAATTCATATCTACCACTAGACCACTTGAAATGCTTCACTTAGATTTATTTGGTCCTAATTCAGCGCAAATTCTAGGTAGAAAATCAAATGCCTTTGTGATTATTGATGATTATTCTAGGTTCACATGGGTGCTATTTCTCTCATATAAAAAGAATCATGTGAACAGTTTACTAAATTTTGCAAAAGAATTAAAAACGAAAAAGGCTATAAGATAACTCGCATTAGAAGTGATAGAGGCACTGAATTTAAAAATAAAGGTATAGAAGATTATTGTGACTTAGAAAGTATATCACACAACTTTTCCGCACCTAGGACCCCTCAACAAAATGGTGTGGTAGAAAGAAAGAATATGTCATTACAAGAAATGGGTAGGACCATGTTGAATGAGCATAAACTACCTAAATATTTTTAGGTTGAAGCCATAAATACAGCATGTTATATCATGAATAAGATGTTGATTAGACCGTCACTTAATAAAACCCCTTATGAATTGTGGAACAACCATAGACCTAATATTTCCTATTTTCATGTTTTTGTTTGTAAATGCTTTGTGCTTAGGGATAATGAAAATCTAGGGAAATTTGACTCTAAATTTGATGAAGGCATTTTCCTAGGTTATTCTCTTATTAGTAAAGCATATAGAGTTTTTAATAAGAGAACTTTAACTGTCATTGAGTCTATTCTTGTTGTATTTGATGAATCTAATCCATTTTCTAAGAAAGATTATGAAGATGACATTGACATTAGAAAATGCTTAGACAAGTTATCTATTGAAAACAATGCAAGTGAAAATTCAGAAGTTAATGATAAATCATCTAAAGATAATAACAATGACAATGAAATTCAAGAGTTGCCTAGGGATTGGAAATTCGTTAAGAACCATCCTATAGATCAAATCATAGGTGAACCTTCCCATGGTGTAGCCACAAGATCTTCCTTGAAGAACCTAGTGAGTCATTCGGCTTTCTTGTCACAAGAAGAACCTAAAAATATTAAAGAAGCAATAGAGGATGAGTCTTAGGTGATGTCCATGCAAGAAGAACTCAATCAATTTGAAAGAAGCAAAGTGTGGACCCTAGTTCCTAGGCCTAATGATCATACAATTATAGGAACCAAATGGGTATATAGAAAAAGGAAAGACGAGAATGGGGTAGTAACTAGGAATAAGGCTAGACTAGTTGCCCAGGGTTATAATTAGGAAGATGGAATTGATTTTGATGAGACCTATGCTCCTGTTGCTAGGATGGAAGTCATACATGTGCTAATTGCTTATGCCACCTTTAAAAACTTTAAATTGTTTCAAATGGATGTTAAAAGTGTTTTTTTAAATGGCTATATTAATAAGGAAGTGTATGTAGAACAACCACCCAATTTTGAAAATCATAAATATCATAATCATGTATATTGGTTGCCTAAGGCCTTGTATGGATTGAAACAAGCTCCTAGAGCTTGGTATGAAAGGCTTAGCGATTTTCTGCTAGAAAATGGGTTTACCCGTGGCAAGATTGACACTACACTTTTCATCAAATCCAAAAATGATGATATGCTCCAAGTTCAAATTTATGTTGACGATATCATTTTTGGAGCAACCAATGATGAGTTATGTAATGAATTTTCCTAATGCATGCAAAGTGAATTTGAAATGAGCATGATGGGTGAGCTTAGTTTCTTTTTAGGGCTACAAATTAAACAAGCTAAATATGGAACTTTTATATGCCAATCCAAATATGTGAGGAATTTGTTAAAGAAATTTTAACATGGAAGATGGAAAAATTCTTGGTACTCCTATGAGTTCTTCTACTAAGCTTAATAAAGATGAACAAGGAATCCCTGTTGATGTAAAATAATATCGTGGCATGATTGGGAGTCTCGTATATCTTATTGTTAGTTGACATGATATCATGTTTAGTGTATGCATATGTGCTAGGTTTCATGCCGCTCCTAAGGAATCTCATCTATTAGCAGTTAAACAAATCCTTAGGTATCTAGTTGGAACCATAGAGTTAGGCTTATGGTATCTTAAGTAAACTACTTTTGAGATTGTGAGTTATACTGATGCTGACTTTGTCGGTAGTAAGATTGATAGGAAAAGAACTAGCGGTACTTGTCACCTTTTAGGACAATCTCTCGTTTCCTGGTTCTCCAAGAAACAAAACTTAGTTGCCTGATCCATAACTAAAGCAGAATATATTGCGGCTGGAAGTTGTTGTGCTCAAACTCTTTATATGAAACAATAACTTGTGGACTTTGGATTGCACTATGATACGATCTCAATTAAATGTGATAATACTAGTGCTATCAACATCTCTAAAAATCCTATCTCACACTCATGAGCAAAACACATTGAAATTAGACATCACTTCCTTTGTGATCATGTGCAGAAAGGGGATGTGGCTCTTGAGTTTGTATGCACTAGTGAGCAGTGGGTGGATATTTTCACTAAACCGCTTCCAGAAAATAGGTTCATACAAATTAGACGTGAACTATGTCTCATGCATTGTAGAGATGCTTCCTAGATATTTCATAGTTTGCATAAACTTAGGGGGAGCTTTCTAATAATTTCAAAGTCTAACAATTAATATAACAATTAGTATCTTTCGTTGGTTTATGAAATTTGTTATGTTTTGCAATGTACAATTCTCATATCTACTGCATGATGATGATTGTATTTATGTTTTTTATGTATTGATCATACTGGAACTATTTGAGTTGAGTAGTTATAGATAAACTATTAGATCTTAAAAACTCAAAATAGGTCATTTTTATATAGGATTTTTTGAGAAATGTCCTATTTTCAAATAGTATGCTGCTGAAATTTTTTAAAATTTCGAAACTTATCGTGTATACTAATGATTTATACCCATTGCCTAAAGCTATTACTTTCATAGCCCTTTTTTTTGTTCCCAAAAGGGGGAGATGGATAAAAGGAAAAAATGGGGTTGCACTTAAGAAAAATTATTTGCATTGACAAACTTTTACATAGTGCATATTTTTAAGGGAGCCTTCTAAGGCTATACCCATTTTTTGCATGGTGTAATTCTCATCATCAAAAAGAGGGAGAATGTTGCCCTTATAGGTCGCGCCCGGTTTTGATAATGGCAAATACTTGTTGTATTTGATGGCTATCTAAGGATATGTGCAAGTATATAATTGGCAAATCAAAATGATGGCACATGAAGTAGAGCTTGAAAAGCCTGAAGACCATATTTGTGTTGTACTTTAAATTCCTTTTATGTAATGCGAGTCTGTAATAGTAAATAGGAGAAAAATGGTATGTAATAATCAAATGCATTACATGCATGATATGATAGGTAAGCTAAAAAAGACCTAGAATGACCTTAAGACCCACATGCACGCATAAACATATATGTTTATACGGATAGAGTGAATATATAAGGAAATTGGAATCAAAATGCATTAAAAATGCATGTTTGGTTGACCGAACAAGAATGTATAAAAGCATTTGGTCGACCAAACACGTCAGAGGTCAACAGTTTGACCATATCTCGGTCGACCGTACCTTGCCAAGTTCACACAACTTGGTCGACCAAACTCCCACCAGGTCAACGTTTGACTTCTCGGTCGACCAACCAGATTTATACGGGCAATGCCCTGGTTGAACGAACCCCCACGTAGGAGAATCCAACTGCCTAGTCGACCGAACTACTTAGTTTAAAATCACCTAGTCGACCAAACCGCACGGAATTGGAAAAATCGCCCTTAAGACCCTTATTCTAGTCGACCGAACTCTCAGTTCAATTTTTGCATGGTCGACCGAACTTTGTCACTTGGTCAACTGAACCTCAAGTCCGGTGCTCTCGGGTTGGACCATAATTTTTACCGCGGTTAAATTTTTTAAACAGTGTTAATTGTGCTAAAATGATTTAAAACAATACTAATAATACCTTATATGTCCTGGACGGTTATAATTATGGGGTAGTCTATATATACCCTCTCATTTGAAAGGATTAACACCTAATTAGCTATGTTGATTAGCAAAATTATCTGGAATTCAAAATTCTTATATACTCATTTTGAAGTCTCCTACACTCACTCTTGCTAGTTCTTATTGCTAAAATCTCTTCGTAAGTGTGTGATTGAGAGTTCTTGTTATTAATCTATTGCTCTCCCATACTTGGTTGATTGAGATTATTTTCTTAAAGCTTTAAGTTTTTCCTAGGAGACTTTATTGATAAGCCTTCCTTAGGAAAACTTCATTTGAGCTTGTGAGTATTGCATTCTCATTGCAATATCTCAAGGAGTTCACATTGCCTTTTGATTGCTAAAAATATTTTTCAAATCATCTTCAAATATCTCGTGTGATTTACTTTGAAAAATATTTGTTGAGGTATTTGTGCATGTGCAAAAGGATCTTTGTAGCAATATCCTTTGATTGATTTTATCTTCTTAAAAACAATAATCAAATCATTTTATAAGTTAAATATAAATATCTCTTGAGGCTTATATTTGTAGAAAAATATTTGTTGAGATATTTAAAGTGTGCAAAGGACCTTTGTTTGTGCATTGTGATTGAAATCATTATTTTGACACAAAGATCATACCATTTACACTCTTATGCACTAATTGCAATATTTGCATAAATATTTGAGAGTAGACATCTATACCATATTGAGCTTACTTCATTATATCATTCGGCGGTATATTGATTAGATTGGTACATACTTTGGTTAGATAAGAAGCATTCTTGTTGTACACAAATTTATTTGAGAAATCTGTTATATTCCAGGAGTGGCCTGAGGGGGCGGTAATCTAGCCCGGTAAGGGTTAAGTGTAAAGGTTGAGGTCAGTCCTATGCTAATTGACCTAATTGTTTAGGTATCACTCCACCCGTTAAGTGAGCCTTATAGTGGTAATCTTTGTGCTTATTATCCAAGGCGGGGACGTAGGCAGTTTGCCGAACCTCGATAACATTTCTAGGTGTCATCTCCTATTTACAACTTTCTAGTGCATGCTTGGATAATTTTATTGTGCAATTTAATTTCCACTGCATATTTAAATTAATTTAATTTATCTGCATTAGGTTGACCATAAGGTTGTGTAATACTACTGTTAGAGGATTTAACTAGAGCATCAATTTTGAAAATACCAATTCACCCGCTCTCTTAGGTTAACAAAAAAAGCTAACATAAACATTTCAAGAAATCCAGGTAGAGGAGTAGATAGAGCCCCGCAATAGTAGAGTCCGACCAAGCTACCCTGTTAGAAGGGTGAGTTGTAGAGCCAGAGTTAGATTTATTTTTGGGAAGTGGCCCTAGGCTACTTTTGGTTTTTTGTGTATGATTGTATATATATAACAGTTTTAGTAGGACTCTGGTATTGTGGTTGGTTGTATGGCATGACGTAAATTATGTTTCCTACTGCTTAAGTATTAGAGTTGTGTTTTGTGTTTATCCCTAGTACCCATGGGTCCAGGTTGACTTTGTTATTCAGTTCATAGGATATCAAGATTATTATATTAAATGTTATAAAAAAAATGATTACGGTAAAATAGATAGGTCGTTACAGTTGTGTATTAGAGTTAGGGTTGCTAGGTTCTATAGATTCTAAAGTGCAGTGGAAACAATACCAGAGTATAGGAAAAGGATTTGAGGATTTGTTTTGCAGTTTAGAGACAAGACTTCCATAGTGGTTTCTATGTCTTTCTTGGGGTGATGATTTCAAGAAAGTTATAGTAAACTATTTTCCGGTTGTGTTTCTAAAGTGTAGGACTAGATATTGAAATAAGATAAGGATGACAAGATAGGGGATTTTGGTTAGATGCATAAGTTATGAGGATAGGGTCCCTAAGTCATGTTTATTGTTTTTTTAGGATGGACCCTGGAGGAGGTAGCGCCCATGCAAGTGGTAGTGAGGGTGCAGGGCCCTCGAGTGCAGGTGGGGTTGATTCTGATACGGTATTACGCAGTGTGGCTCAGCAGGTTATGGCTGAGATCGCTAGGAGCTCCGGAGAGCAAGGTAGCCCATCTATAGGCCATGGGTGCACAATAGAGAAATTTACCAAGATGAATCCTCCGTAATTTTCAAGAGGAGTTGATCCTGCAGCTGCTGAGAATTGGATGCAAGAGATCGAGAAGGTTTTTGCAGTATTACAATGCATGGAGGAGCAGAGGGTCCTCTTCGCCACCTATAAACTAACAGGGGAGGCCGAGAGGTGGTGGACTGCGGTGAAACTTCTGGAGCAGCAGAGGATGACGTCGATAGTTATGACATGGGACCGATTTAAAGAATTATTCTTTGACAGATATTTCCCAACTACTATCCAGCAATACATGGCGAGGTTTATCGAGTTGTCCCACTTCGCCCCATTTATCATACCCGACGAAGCAAAGAAAGCAAGATAGTTTGAACGGGGATTGAGGTGTGAGATCTATAAGCAAGTTATGGTGTTGAAAATATAGGACTTTGCTGAGTTAGTTGATAGAGCAGCTTTGGCTGAGGCCTGTGAGCAGTTGGGTGCAGAGGAATAGGGACAAAAGAATAGGCCTACACCTTCAAGCTTTCAGCAAGGCTTTGGTCGTGGTCAATGGAGGAGAGGAAACTACAGCAGGGGTTAGAGGCAAGAGATTGGGGACTGTGAGGTTCATGGTACTCAAACCTACCCTGTATGTTAGATTTGATGAAAAAAGCATCTGGGGGAGTGCCAAACAGGGAGAGGTGTATGTTATCGCTGTGGAGGATCGGGGCATCTGGCACGAGATTATCTTACACCTATTGGTACTGCTCCTACTCCCAGGCAGTTCAAGGGAGGTTATCATGTGCCTCGTGGAGGTCAGCAGAGGAATGCAGCCCCAGCGAGGGTTTATGCTCTAACGCCAAAAGACGCTGAGACGGCTACAAACGTCATGACAGGTTCCATTACTATTTTGTCATGTCATGCTATTGTTTTATTTGATTCGAGTGCTACTCATTCTTTTGTGTCTGCGAATTTCATTAAATTGTCTAGAAGAGAGACCTAGTTATTAGATGTAGAAATGTCAATAGCTTCACCGATTGGTTCAATGGTAAAGTGTCGTAGGGTGCTTAGAGGTTATCTCGTAGAAATTCAAGGAAGAGTACTACCTGCTGATTTAATTGTACTGGACATGCATGGGTTTGATGTAATATTGGGTATGGATTGGCTGGCATCTAACTATGCTAATATTAATTGCCATTTGAAAGAGGTGATCTTTAAACCACCAGGCAAGCAAGAATTCAGGTTTGTGGGGTCGCAGGTCTATTCCCCGCCTCAGTTAGTGTTAGCTATGCAAGTGATAAGGCTACTCCTAGATGGTTGTCAGGGGTTTATGGTTTTTGTAAAGGAGGTTTCAGGAAATGAGTAGAAGCTTAGCAATACACCAGTGGTTAAGGAGTTTCCAGATGTTTTTCTAGAAGAATTGTCAGGATTGCCTCCTAACCACGAAGTAGATTTCCCTATTGATCTACTTCCCGAGACGGCACTAGTCTCTAAAGTTCCTTACAGAATGACTCCAACAGAGTTGGGAGAGCTAAAGGATCAGTTGCAAGACTTTCTAAATAAGGGTTTTATTCAGCCCAGTGTATCATGTGGGGAGCTCCAGTGTTATTTGTAAAGAAGAAGGGCGAGTCTATGAGGATGTGTATAGATTACTGGTAAATTAATAAGGTGACAATCAAGAACAGGTATCCTCAATCCCGTATAGATGATCTATTTGACCAGTTTTAGGGTATGCGGGTCTATTCCAAGATTGACCTTAGATCAAGCTACCATTAGGTGAAAGTAAAAGTAGAAAATGTCTCGAAGACAGCCTTTAGGACCAGGTATGGGCATTATGAATTCCTTGTTATGCCTTTTGGTTTGACGAATGCTCCTGCAGCATTCATGGATTTGAAGAATATAATCTTTCATCACTATTTAAACCGGTTTTTTGTGGTTTTCCTTGATGATATACTGGTTTATTCGAGGAGTATTGAGGAGCATGATGCACACTTACGGCTGGTACTTCAAATGCTTAGAGAAAAGAGATTGTATGCCAAGTTAAGTAAATGTGAGTTTTGGTTGGAGAAAGTGGCATTTCTGGGGCATGTTATATCAGGGGACAGAATTTATGTGGATCCTAGCAAGGTTGAAGCAGTAATGAATTGGGCTAGGCTAAAGAACGTTCAGGAAATCAGGAGTTTCTTAGGGCTAGTAGGTTATTACCGTCAGTTTGTTGAGGGATTCTCAACATTAATGGGGCCTTTAACCCGTTTGACTAGGAAGAATGTCAAGTTTGAATGGGATGACGACTATGAACAGAGTTTCCAAGAACTAAAGCAAAGACTCGTCACTACACCAGTGTTGACCATCCCATCAGGGGGTGATGGTTATGTTATCTACAGTGATGCATACTTAAAAGGGCTAGATTGTGTATTGATATAGCATGCTAGGGTTGTAACTTATGCCTCCCGATAGTTGAAAGAGTATTAAAAGAACTACCGTACCCACGATCTAGAATTGGCTACAGTGGTACATGCGTTAAAGATGAAGACATTACTTGTACGATGAGAGATGCGAGATATTCTTTGATAATAAAAGTTTGAAATACTTTTTCACTCAAAAGGAGCTGAACATGAGATAGAGAAGGTGATTAGAACTTATAAAAGATTATGACTACACTATCAATTTCCATCTAGGGAAATCAAACATGGTAGTTAATGCTCTGAGCAGGAAATCAGTGGGACCAGAACTGGTAGCTATGGAGGTTCAGCTTTCGATCAAGGTGGATCTGGAGAGACTCGGGTATAGAATTGGTAGAGAGTGATCCCCAGGCATTTATTGCCAACTTGGTGTTGCAGCCTACTCTACAAGAAAGGATTAAGACAGCTCAAAGAGATGATGCAGAACTAGCAGAGTTGATAGCTAAGGTGCAGGATGGACATGGAGATGAATTCAGTATTTCTAATGATGGGGCCTTGTGGTTCCATTCCAAGTTATGTGTGCCTGCAATATGGACATCAGAAGGACTATTTTAAAGGAGGCTCACAAATCCTTGTACACAATTCATCAGGGCAATACGAAAATGTATAGGGATCTGTGAGAGTCTTACTGGTGGAGCGGCATGAAGACGGAAATTGTCGAGTTTGTGCAGCAGTGCTTGACGTGCCAGCAGGTAAAGGCTGAGCACCAAAGGCCAGCGGGCCAGTTGCAGCCTCTTTACATCCAAGAGTGGAAGTGGGATCATGTATCTATGGATTTTGTGACTAGTTTACCGCTGACACCGCATGGTCAGAATGCTATTTGGGTGGTCATTGATAGATTGACGAAGACTGCTCACTTCATTCCTATTAAAGTCAACTACTCCATGGACAGACTAGGGGGAAATATATATATTTAGGAGGCAGTACGATCACATGGTGTGCCAGTGTCTATAGTAGCAGACTGAGACCCATGTTTCACGTCACGATTTTGGAAAAGCATGCAGGAGGCTTTGGGGTCTCAGTTATCTTTCAGCATGGTGTTTCATCCTCAGATGGACAGTAAGACTGAGAGGGTGATTTAGATATTAGAAGATATGCTACGGGTGTGCGTGCTGAATTTTGGGAGTAGTTGGATCTAGTATATGTCACTAGTAAAGTTTGCATACAATAACAGCTATCAGGCCAGTATTGGCATGGCACCTTATGAGGCGCTCTATGGTAGGAGATGTTGATCTCCTCTTCATTGCGATGAGATTGGTGAAAGGAAAGTTTTGGGACCAAAAATTGTGCAGTAGGCATACGATAAAGTTCGGTTCATTAGAGACAGGATTAGTGCAGCTCAGAGTCAGCAGAAAAGCTACACCGATACGCGCCACTGAAAATTAGAATTTGAAGTTAGGAACCATGTATTTTTGAAGATAGCGCCATTGAAGGAAGTTATGAGATTTGTGAGGAAGGGTAAGTTGAGCCCTAGGTTCATTGGCCCTTTCGAGAATCTTGAAAAAGTAGGGTCAGTTGCCTACTGGCTGGCTTTACCACCAACTTTATTTAGAATTCACAATGTATTTCAAGTTTCCATGTTAAGGAAATACGTCCCAGATCCCTCCCATGTCATCAGTTATGCCGAGTTAGAACTTAGTGAAACTTTGGCTTATGAAGAAACTCCAATGCAGATTCTGGGCAGGAAGGAATAGGAATTACGCAATAAGAGGATTTCATTAGTAAAAGTCCTGTAGAGGAATCACACAGTGGAAGAAGCTTCTTGGGAGCTTGAGGAAGGGATACGGCAAAAATACCCACATCTGTCTAGCGGGGAATAGCAGTAATCGGGAACAGATACAAGTAGATATGTAATGTTTCTTTTATGCAGGTTAGTCAGTGCATGTAATAATTTTCAGTTGGTAGGTAGTGTTTTGGTTTTGGGAGAATTTTATTTTATGTGTATTTGTAATCTCCTAGAACCCTGAATGTAATCATGGTATTTCTCCGCCACAAGTGAGGGTAAGTAATAAAATAAGTAGTCAATTTTCTTTAAGGGATGGGGTTTAATATAGATAGTAAATTTCGAGGACGAAATTTTTATAAGGAAGGGAGAATGTAAAGACCTGAAGAATTATAGTATTTAAATAATACAAAAAGAGAGCAAAAGGAAATTCAAAAAAAGGAGAAATTGCAGGGGTTTCGTCAACGAACTCACTATTAAATTCGTCACACACCACGTGTCTCGTCGACAACAAATTACCAAGAGGGCTATTGTAGTGTGTGAAATTCGTCGATGATAAATAAGTGTTCGTCGATGAACTCTCTTCTTGGCCTCATCGACGAAGTGACGTGTCTCGTCGATGAAGCCAGCTTACAAAGAGCCCAAACTCAGGTTTTCAGCGAGATTCCTGCATGCAACTTTCCTCTCTCTCACTAAAATAGTCCTTCACTCCTTCTCTCTTCGATTTTGGCCTAATTCTTCGCCGGATCGACGATCCGAAGCCACCACGCTACAGTTGGGAAGTTTCTCTTCATTTTTGCAGGAATGGATTGTTTGTTAGGCTAACTTGGGAACCATCCCAAAATTTGGGTAAGTTAGTTCATTTCACTATTATTGGGTATTTGGTGTTTCTAGACGGAGGAGAATATGTTAGGGAAGATAATACGGAAGTTTTTTTTGGGAAATATGTTAATTTCAGGGTGTTGTGCTGGGAACACTACAAATGTAGGATTAGGTGTTTTGTAGGCTTCTTAGTAAGCCAAGTAAGGGGATAAACTAAGTCAAAAAATTTTATGAAATTATTTATTATTTTACAGCATTAAATTTCAAGAAAATATCTATATTATAAAATTATGTTTGGGAAATACTGCAATGAACGGGGATACGATTTTAACGTGATTTGTCAAAAATTATGATTTTAGAACAGATTTTTCATTCAGAATGTTACTCATTTATGTGTGGCATAAGTTTAAACTTCCATGTAATTATGTATATCAGAATAATATGTTTTCCCAGATTAAGCATGATATGATAGTTTTCAGGGCAATTATAAAATAATACAGGAACCATGATTTTATGCTATTATTATTATTAAGTACAGAGAAATTATGTTCAGTATATTATGATATGGCGGCGCAAATGCTGTGATTCATATTATGTTATGCCAGCGCAGATGTCATGATTCATGCCGGTGTAGATGACATGATTCATGCTGGTGTAGATGTCATAATCATGTATGATAAGACAGAATTCATGAAATATTATCATTTCAGATATTATTATGAAATACGAAATAGCTATGTTCGGTATACAAAACTTATTATATGATATCAAAACCCGGATGGCATGGTTTAGTTCAATTTCAGGAGCACGGTACCGTAGCCATATGTTCAGAATTATGATAGTACTACCACACGACCAGCAGTGTAGTGACCCAGAGAAATTATGATATTTAAATAATATAAAAAGGGGGGAAAAGGTAATAGAGCCTCGTCGACGAATTCATGGGATTCGTTGACGAGGAAGCATGAGGGGCTCGTCGACGAGGGAGCATTTTGTCGATGAGAAAGTACCGAGAGAATGTTTTGGCATTTCTGAATTTCGTCGACGAGGGAAGAGTTCATTGACGAGGGAAGAGCTCATCGACGAATTGTCTTCTTGACCTCGTGGACGAGGTGATGTGGCTCATCGATGAAGGTTAGGGTATAAATAGGCTTAAACTTTATTTTTGGCTAAAATTCATTGCGCAGACTTCCCTTTCTTTCTCCTTTTCGGTTCCCTACCCTTCTCTCTTAATTTCTGGGTCCTTTCTTTGCTGGATTGATGATCCGAAGCCACCACGACACTTCTAGGGAAGTTCTCTGCATATCTACTGGAGTGGATCGTCGGTGGGACGAGTTTGGAATTCATCCTAGATTCAAGATAAGGCTTTTTATTCAGAATTTGGTTTTACCTTTGTTGTAGGAAATGTTGCATATGAAGAAATACTGAAGTTTAGTTATGAGAAATGTTGTTTTCAAGGTGTTAAACGGAGAACCCAGTAGGGTGTTGGATTGATTGTTTTAGGGGCTTTCTCAGGAATTAGGTAAAGGAATAAATTAAGTTAGTTATTTTATTAAAATATATATATAATCTTACAGCATTTGATTTCAGGAAAATAAATATATTTATATGTGCAATATGTTTGAGAAAAACTATTGTAAATGACGATATGTTTAAATATACGTAAATCCCATTCAGTGTGGCATGAGTGGAATTTATTATGAATTACTGTTTTCTGGGAATATGATAATGATATAGAGTTATGGATATGATTTTTCGGCATACAAGCCAAGCTATGGATATGATTTTCTGGCATACGGGCCGAGCTATGGATATGATTTGCTAGTGTACAGGCTGAGCTATGAATATGATATGATGGCGTATGAGACCGTGAATGGTAAAATACAAAATATCATAGCACGGGCCGATGATTTTCACGATATATATATATATATATATATATATATGAAATATGATGTGATGATATTAACTTGGAAACTAATAGTATGAAATATCCATGTATCACATTTTGAATATATGTTATATGTTATCAGAACCTAGTTGGCTTGGTTTAGGCTAGCACTTGCATGGTACCGTAACTATGTGTTCATGATCATCATGATATTGTGTTATAGTTGTTGTACAGGGCAGTATGAGGATGGATAGTCGATGTGGTTTATTGAAGTGTTGGCGCCCCTCGTACGGACCAGGTCTGGTAAACCCATCGTACTTAGAGACTGTACTTTTGACTTGGCAGTGGTCGGCCAGCCATTGTCAAGTCCCGCCTTCGGGCCACACAACCCAGTCATGTGGGGGTAATACATGACAATAGCCAGCTAACCATCCAAGGTTTTTTTTCGTATTATTGTTATATGACATGATTTATGCTAATGGAAATTCAGTATGTTCTGCCATGCTATGACTATATATCTTTTTCCCAAAAATATCACAGACAGTTTTACTAGATATGCTTATATATGCTTTTATGTATAACACGGAAATACTCATGTTGCCACACACTGGTATTATTTTATTTTCTCTTACTAAGAGGTGTTTTACCCCAAATTACATGAACATTTCAGGAGCCCCTAATAGGAGAGCGGATAAAGCTCCGCTGAGATAGATACAGTTGATCTGCCCTTTCTGAAAGGTAAGTATTTTGTTAGAATCTTATGGATTTTGTGAGAAGAGACACTAGGATTCTTTTGGGTTGTATATATATAAATACAATGGATGTAGTAACTCTGGTATTGTGATAGATGGTGTTGTATATATGGTATTATGAAATGTTTATGATTTTATGTTTTCTGCTGCCTAGGCTTCCGTACTGTATTTCTAATGTATCCCTGGTACCCACGGGTTCAGGTTGATAATGATTTGCTAGGTTGTTATACTGGTATTATTATATTGTGATGTAAAAGAAAAATTATATGTGAAAATTAAGCAGGTCGTCATAGTTTGGTATCAAAGCCTAGGTTGCTAAGTTCTATAGACTTTAGAGTGCAGCAGAAATGATACTGGAGTATAGGTAAAGAATTTGAGGTGTTGTTCTACAGTCTAAAGGCAGGACTTGTTGTTCTACAGTCTAAAGGTAGGACTTTCATGGTGGTTTCTATTTTTTCCTGGGGTGAATATTTCAAAGAAAACCATAGTAAACTGTTGACGAGTTACGTTCCTAGAATGTAAGACTGGGTTTAGAAATAAGCTGAGAATGTTAAGATAAAAGGTTAGGTTAGGTGGGTAAATTATAAGGATAGGGTTCCTAAGTTACGTTTAATATTTTTTTAGGATGGATCGAGGAGGAGGTAGTGCCCATGTGAAAGGCAGTGATGGGGCAGGGCCCTCGGGTGCAAGCGGGACTGACTCTGACGCAGTATTACATAGCGTGACTCAACAAGTTATGGCTGAGATCACTAGGAGATTTAGAGAGTAGGGTGGTCCGTCTTTCGATCATGGGTGCACCATAGAGAAGTTTACGAAGATGAATCCTCCGGCATTTTTAGGAGGAGTCGATCCTGCAGCCGCTGAGAATTGGATGCAGAAGATCGAGAAATTCTTGGTTGTGTTCTAGTGTACGAAAGAATAGATGGTTCTCTTCACCACTTATAAACTGACAGGAGAGGCCGAAAGGTTGTGGACTTCTGTGGGACTTCTGGAGCAGCAGAGGACGACACCGATAGCCATGACATGGGACCAGTTTAAAGAGTTATTTTTTGACAGATTTTTTCCAGCTACTGTTAAGGAGGCTAAAGTGGAAGAGTTCCTAAGTCTAAAGCAGGGATAGTTATCGGTCCAACAGTATGCGGAGTGGTTTATAGAGCTCTCTCGCTTCGCTCCGTATATTATTCCTGATGAGGTGAAAAAGGTGAGACAATTTGAAAAAGGTTAAAGGCGAAGCATATTCAAACACATGGTGGTACTGAGGATCCATGATTTTGCTGAGTTAGTCGACAAAGCAACCTTGGCAGAGGTTGGTGAGCGTATGGATGCAGAGGATTAGGGACAGAAGAAAAGATCAGCATCTTCAGGTTACCAGTAGGGTCATAGGCCGGGTCTGTGGAGGAGAGGAAACCATGGCAGAGGATGGAGGCAGGAGACTAGGGGTCGTGAGGTTCAGGCAGTACAGAGTCCTCTTATATGTTAGACTTGTGGGAAGAGACATAAGGGAGAGTGTCTAGTAGGTGGAGTTGTCTACTGTCATTGCAGTAGATAGGGGCATATTGTGCGAGACTTCCCTACACCACCAGATGCAACTCCTACTCTCAGAACGTACCGGGGAGGTTATCAGGTGCCACATAGGGGTTAGCAGAGGAATATGGCTCCAGCCAGAGTGTTCGCTCTAACACCAGGTGATGCTGAGACAGTCGGTGACATGGCGACAGGTATGATTAGTATGCTTTCTTTTAAAGTTATTGCATTGTTTGATTCAGGAGCCACACACTCGTTTGTGTCTCTGGAGTGCACTAGACTATGTGGAGCAGAAACACAGTTGTTAGACACTGAATTGTTCGTATCTACACTGACTTGGTCAGCAATGAAATGCTGTAGGGTGCTCTAGGGTTGTTCAGTTAATATTCAGGGGAAAATCTTGTTTGCTGATTTAATAGTGTTGGATATGCATGGGTTCAATGTAATCTTCAGCATGGATTGGCTAGCAACTAATTTTTCCAGTATAAATTTCTATTCACGATAAGTGATATTTAGACCACCAAGAAGAGCAAAATTCAGGTTTGTAGCGTCGCGAGTGCAATCCCCGGCTGAGCTAATTTCAGCTATTCAGGCGAGGAGACTACTGCTGAGTGGTTGTCAGGGGTTTGTGGCTTTTGTGAAGGAAATGTCAAGGAATGAATTGAAACTTGTAGCACGCCTATAGTAAGGGAGTTTACAGATGTTTTTCCAGATGAGTTACTAGGCTTGCCACCTGATCATGAAGTAGATTTTCCTATTGATCTACTTCCAGGTACAGTGCCGATTTTTAAAGTACCTTACCGAATGTCGCTAGCAAAGTTGACAAAATTGAAGAATCAGCTACAAGATTTGCTAGATAAAGGCTTTATACGACCTAATGTATCTCCGTGGGGAGCTCCAGTATTATTTTTGAAGAAAAAGGATAGGTCCATGAGGATGTATGTAGATGATAGAGAAATTAATAAAGTGACAATCAAGAACAAGTATCCTCTACCCCGTGAAGATGATTTGTTTGACCAGTTCTTGCTATATTTATAGATTTGATGAATAGGATTTTTCATCCATATTTAGATCAGTTTGTTGTTGTTTTTGTTGATAATGTACTGGTCTATTCAAGGAGCTATGAGGAGCAGGAGATGCATTTAAGGCAGGTTTTACAGACGCTCAGGGAGAAGAAGTTGTACGCCAAGTTCTATAAATGTGAATTCTGGCTTGAGAGGGTCGTGTTTTTGGGGCATGTTATTTATGGAGATGATTTTTCTATGGATCCTAGTAAAATTGAGGCGGTAGTGAATTGGGCTAGACCAAGGAACGTTCAGGAGATCAGGAGTTTCTTGGGGCTAGCTGGCTATTACCGTCATTTCATTGAGGGATTCTCAGTGTTATCAAGGCCTCTGACATGACTAACTAGGAAGAATACTATATTTGAATGGGATGATAGCTGTGAGAAGAGTTTTCAGGAGTTTAAGCATAGGCTTATTACGGTGCCAATGTTGATCATCCCATCAGGGGGTTAAGGTTATGTCATTTATAGTAATGCATCCTTGAAAGGACTTGGCTATCTTATGCATCCTTGAAAGGACTTGGCTATGTATTGATGTAGCATGGCGGGGTGGTAGCATATGCTTCCAGACAGTTGAAAGAATATGAAAATAACTACCCTACTCAAGATCTTGAATTGGATGCAGTAGTACACGCATTGAAGATTTGGAGGCATTACTTGTATGGCGAGCGGTGTGAGATTTTCTCTGACCACAAGAGTTTAAAATACTTTTTCACTCTGAAGGAACTGAATATGAGGCAGATAAGATAGTTGGATCTTATTAAAGATTTCGATTGTACCATCAGTTATCAACCAGGGAAAGCAAATGTCGTAGCTGATGCTTTGAGCAGGAAGTCTAGAGAACCAGCATTGGCGACTGGAAATCCAGTATCCGATCATGATGGATCCGGAGAGACTCGGCATCGAATTGGTCGAGGGTGATCTTCAAGTATGTATTGCTAGTTTAGTAGTGCAACCTACTCTACATGAAAGAATTAAAGTTGCTCAAACAAAAGACCCAGAATTAGCAGAAGTGATGGATAGAGTGCAGAATGGTCAGGGAAAGGAATTCAGTGTTGTAGATGATAGAGCTTTGCGGTTTCGTTCCAAATTATGTGTTCCTACCGATGTTGATATCAAGAAGACTATTTTAGAGGAGGCTCACAGATCTTTGTACACAGTTCATCCTAGTAGTACGAAAATGTATGGGGATCTGCGAGAGTCGTACTGGTGGAGTGGTATGAAGAAAAAGATTGTTGAGTATGTAGCCCAGTGTTTGACGTGCCAGCAGGTAAAATCTGAGCACCAGAGGCCGACAGGGAAGTTGTAGCCATTATTTATCCTTGAGTGGAACTGGGATCATATATCTATGGATTTTGTGTCAGGATTGCCGATAGCGTTGCACGGTCAGAATGCCATTTGGGTGATTATTGACCATTTGACTAAGACTGCTCATTTCCTACCTGTTAAGATCATCTACTCCCTCAACCGTTTGGTGAAGATTTATATTCAGGAGATAGTTCGTTCCCACGGGGTGCCAATATCTATTGTATCAGATCGAGACCTACGTTTCACGTCATGTTTTTGGAAAAGTTTATAGGAAGCTCTAGGGTGTCAGTTATCGTTTAGCTTGGCATTCCATCCTCAATTAGATGGGGAAACTGAGAGGACAATACAGATATTAGAGGATATGCTCCGAGCGTGTGTATTAAATTTTGGGGGTAATTGGACTTAGTTCATGCCGCTGGTGGAATTTACGTATAATAACAGTTATCAGACTAGCATTGGCATGGCACCATTTGAAGCACTATATGGTAGGAGATGTCATTCTCCTTTATTTTGGGATGAGATGGGTGAACGGCGAGTTGTGGGGCCAGAGCTGGTATAAAGCATGTGATAAAGTTTGACTCATCAGAGATAGAATCAGTGCAGCTCAGAGTTGACAGAAGAGTTATGCCGATAACCACCATAGGATGTTAGAGTTTGATATTGGTGATCATATATTTATAAAGATAGCTCCATTGAAAAGGTTATGAGGTTCGCGAGAAAGGGTAAACTTAGCCTTAAGTTTATTGGCCCACTTGAGATCCTAGAGAAAGTGGGGCCGGTTGCCTATAGGCTAGCTTTGTCACCTGTATTATCCAGGATGCACGACGTATTCCACATTTCCATGTTGAAGAAATAGGTCCTAAACCCTTCTCGTATTATCAATTATGGTGAATTAGAGCTCAGTGATTCATTAGTGTATGAGGAGGTACCAGTACAGATTTTGGATAAGAAAGTGCAGGAATTACATAATAAGAAGATTCTTCTAGTAAACATTTTGTGAAGGAATCATACAGTAGAAGAGGCTTCTTGGGAGTCTGAGGAAAAGATAAGGCAGAATTATCAGTATTTATTCCAAGAAGTTTAACTAGGTAAAATGTAAGTAGTTAGGTAATATTTCTTTTACAAGTATATGTAATAGTTTAGTTAGTAAGTAGCATTTTATTTTTGGGGGAATTTTATTTTCTATATGTAATCTCCTAGAACTTGGAATGTAACCATGGTATTCCTCTGCCATAAGTGGCAATAAGTAATAAAATAAGTAGACCGTTTTGTTTTAAGGGATGATGAATCAAATGAATGGAAAATTTCGAGGACAAAATTTTATTAGGAGGGGAAAATATAGTGACCCAGAGAAATTATGATATTTAAATAATAAAATAAGGGGGGAAAAGGTAATTGGCCCTCGTCGACGAATTTAAGGGATCCATCGACGAGGGAGCATGAGGGGCTCGTCGACGAAGGAGCGTTTCTTCGATGAGAAAGTACCAAGAGGATGTTTTGGCATTTCTGAATTTCATCAACGAGGGAAAAGTTCATCGACGAATTGTCTTCATGACCTCGTCAACGAAAGCCAAGGTATAAATAGGCTTAAACTTCATTTTTGGCCGAAATTCCTTGCGCAGACTTCCCTTTCTCTCTCCTCTTAGGTTGCCTACCCTTCTCTCTTAATTTTTGGGTCCATTCTTCGTCGGATCAACGATCCAAAGCCACCATGACACTCCTGGGGAAATTCTCTGCATATCTACTGGAGTGGATCGTTGGTGGGACGAGTATGGAATTCATCCCAAATTCAAGGTAAGGCTTTTTATTCAGAATTTGGTTTTACCTTAGTTGTAAGAAATGTTGTATACGAAGAAATACTGAAGTTTAGTTCTGGGAGATGTTGTTTTTAGGGTGTTGAACGGGGAACCCAACCGAGTGTTAGATTGATTGTTTTAGGGGCTTTTTCAAGAATCAGGTAAGGGGATAAACTAAGCTAGTTAGTTTATTAAAATATATATATAATCTTACAGCATTTGATTTCAAGAAAATAAATATATTTATACATGCAATATGTTTGAGAAATATTGCTGTAAATGATGATATGTTTAAATATACGTAAAACCCATTTTATGTGGCATGAGTGGAATTTATTATGAGTTACTGTTTTCTGGGAATATGATAATGATATAGAGCTATGGATATGATTTGTCGGCGTACGGGCCGAGCTATGGATATGATTTGCTAGCGTACAGGTCAAGCTATGAATATAATTTGTCGGCATGTGGGCCTAGTTATGGATATGATTTGCCGGCGTACGGGCCGAGCTATGAATATGATATGATGGCGTACGGGCCGTGAATGGTATAATATGAAATGTTGGTGTACGAGCCGATGATTTTCACGATATATATATATATATATATATATATATATATATATATATGAAAAATGATGTGATGATATTAACTTGGCAACTAATAGTATGAAATATCCATGTATCACAGTTTGAATATATGCTATATGTTATCAAAACCTAGTTGGCTTGGTTTAGGCTAGCACTTGCACGGTACTGTAGCTATGTGTTCATGATCATCATGATATTGTGTAATCACTGTCATACGGGGCAGTGTGAGGATGGATAGTCGATGTGGTTTATTGAAGTGTTGGTGCCCCTAGTGTACGGACCAGGTCTGCAGACCCATCATACTTAAAGACTGTACTTTTGACTTGGCAGTGGTTGGTCATCCATTGTCAAGTCCAGCCTCCAGGCTACACAACCCAGTCATATAGGGGTAATACATGACAACAGCCAGCTAACCATGCACGATTGTTTTCGTATTTACGCTTATGGAAATCCAGTATATTCTGTCATGCTATGACTATATATGTTTTTCCCAGAAATATCACAGACAGTTTTACTAGATATGCTTATATATGCTTTTATGTATGACACGGAAATACTCATGTTGCCACACACTGATATTAGTTTATTTCCCCTTACTGAGAGGTGTCTCACCCCAAATTACATGAACATTTCAGGAGCCCCTGATAGGAGAGCAGATAAAGCTCCATTGAGATAGATACAACTGATCTGCCCTTTCTGAAGGGTAAGTATTTTGTTAGGGTTTGATGGATTTTGTGAGAAGAGACCCTAGGATTCTTCTGGGTTGTATATATACAAATACAATGGATGTAGTACCTCTAGTATTGTGATGGATGGTGTTGTGTATATGGTATTATGAAATGTTTATGATTTTATGTTTCCTGTTGCTTAAGCTTCCGTACTGTATTTCTAATGTATCCCTGTTACCCATGGGTTTAGGTTAATTATGACCAGCATGGGTTTTTATATTGGTATTATTATATTGTGATGTAAAAAAAAGTTATATGTGAAAATTAAGCAGGTCGTCACAAGTAGTGTAGGAGATGGCAGTCGATATGGCTTCAATGTAGAGTGGAGTAGTCCCCCTGGCAGTCCGGGACCAAGTAGGGGCGGCCCCATCGTACTTACAGACTTATGATTGATCTAGCATGGTCGGCCAACCATTGCTAAGTCCCGTCTTTGGGCTGCACAACCTAGTCATGTGGGGGTAAGACATGACATCAGCTAGCTGTCCATCCTGGGTGTTATTTCAATATTGTACAGTTATATAAGATGATTTTCATGTATAGAAATCTAGTATGCTTTATTATGATATGATAATCATGTTTTACTTAGCTCTATTATAGATAGATTTTACCAAATATGCTTATTATATTGTTTATATATATAACACAAAAATGCTCATAACGCCACACACTGATGTTAGTTTATTTCCCTTACTAAGAGATGTCTCACCCCAGCTATATAAACATTTCAAGAAATCTAGGTAGAGGAGTAGATAGAGCTCTGCGATAGTAGAGTTCGATTGAGCTACCCTGTTAGAAGGGTGAGTTGTAGAGTTAGGGTTGGATTTATTTTTGGGAAGTCACCCTAGGTTACTTTTGGTTTTTTTTGGATGATTGTGTGTGTGTGTGTGTGTGTGTGTGTGTGTGTGTGTGTGTGTGTGTGTGTGTGTGTGTGTATATATATAACAGTTTTAGTAGGACTCTGGTATTGTGGTTGGTTATATGGCATGATGTAAATTACGTTTCCTGCTGCTTAGGTATCAGAGTTGTGTTTTGGGTATATCCCTCGTACCCATGGGTCTAGATTGATTTTGTTATTCAATTCACAGGATATCAGGATTATTATATTAAATGTTATAAAAAAATTATTATAGTAAAATAGGCAGGTCGTTATAGTAAGAACAGTTAATGTGTAGTTTATGTTTATAAATGTTGGAATGTAATATAAACAGATGGTTGTAGTTTTTTTTCAGATATATATAGACTTTGGTGTTTAAATTGAGGGTAGTTATTTTAATTCCGCTGCATGATTGTGGTGTATGGTATCAGAAACAGGTGTTTAGGACACATAACCTTTGGGCCCCACTTGGTGGGTTTGAGGCATTATAGTTGGTATCAGAGCCTAATGGTCTTGCAGACTTTAAGGATAATTAATACCAGAGCATAGGTTCGAGTTAGGATAAGGATAAGAGTGGGTAGGTTATGAGGAATAGTGGTCTGAAAACTTGGAGGCGAAGATCCTTTAATGGTCTTTTGTATTTTTCCAGGGGTGACGATTTCTGGAAAACTACAGCAAATCCATCAATGGTTTCGTTTCTAGGTTGAGAGGCTGGAACTTGGGCATGTAAGTTGGAATGATAGGTCGGTTGAGTACGTTGTCATGTTGGTGTTACGATTCTGTAATAAGATAGTATGAAGGAATTATGGATTAGAACTAATATGTTATAGTAACTTTTTTTGTTTAACTTGTTTTAGTTATTATAAATGAGGGATTATAAGCTTATTTTTATTCTGTCTTCAGGATAGATCCTAGGGGGAAGGATGTTGATACTGGGGGAGATATACACGTGGATACCTCCAATGAGGATGACATGGATGTCTCAGCAGTACTGCGTACAATAGAACGTCAGGCAAAGAAGGAAGCTCAGAGAGAGCAAGATCAGCCACGGCTGAAAGGGGCTACACCTTTCAGCAGTTCACCCGAACGAGTCCACCAGCTTTTGTAGGGGGTGCAGATCCAATCATAGCCAAGAATTGGATTTAGGAGATGGAAGAACTCCCAACTATTCTGCACTGTATTGAGGAGCAGAAGGTACAATACGCCACCTTCAAGCTGGTGGGGGAAGCAAAAAGGTGGTGGAGATCGGTGAAGTTGATAGAAGAGCAACGATTGGGACCTGCGGTCATCACCTGGAATCTCTTAAAGGAAGTGTTCTTTGACCAGTATTTCCTTGCCGCCACCCGGGCAACTAAAGTATAGGAGTTTCTACATTTAACCCAAGGGTCTATGACTGTGCAACAATATATGGCCAAATTTGTGGAGTTATCTCGTTTCGCTCCACATATGGTCCCGGACGAGCCATTGAAAGCTCAAATGTTTGAGAGAGGACTAAGGCAGGGCATACGTGCTCATGTGGTGGCATTGTTGACTCAAAGTTTCTCTAAGTTGGTAAACAGGGCCATGGCAGTTAAAGCCTACATACAGGAAAGTGAGGTAGAAGCGAATCAGAAAAAGAAGAGATCCATACCTTCTAGCTCACATACTGATATCCAATAGGATTCCTGGAGGGGAGATCGAGATGTTGGGGCTTAGAGGTTAGATAGGTCCGATCGAGACTACTGGGAAAATTCATTACGCCCCCTTTGTGCCAAATGTAACCGAAGACATTGGGGGGAATGCCAGGGTGGGAATACCGTGTGCTATAGGTGTGGCAGGCATGACCACATAGCTCATGAATGTCGTGCTCCACCGAACATCGCACCTACTCCAGATCCGAATCGGAGGAACAACTTGGTGCCTTGTGGCGGCGATGGCCCGGTGAGTGTTTATATGCTTGGCACGACTGAGGGGGACATTACTAAAGGCGTAGGTAACATGTTTGTGTTGGGATAAGTAATAAGTTTTATTTAACTCTAGGTGATGTGATTGTTTACATGTTATAATTGATTAAACTGTGTGAATGTGATTAATAAATTTTTAATGTGTGAAAATGATAGATTAACAAATTTCAAGGACGAAATTATTTTGAGGGGAGAATGTAATAACCTGAACTTAGAAAAATAAAAGAAAATAAATAAGAGGAAAAAGGAGAAAATAAAAGAAAGGGAAAAGAATTTTAAAAGGGTATCAAGCAGGGACTCATCGACGAATGTGATCTTCTCGTCGACGAATGATCTTCTGGGTTTCATTGACGAGTATATATGCCTCGACAACGAAGATTTACAGAGAAAATTTTTGGGTATTTCTAAAATTCACCGATGAACTCAAAGTTTCATTGACAAACATTCTTCTTCTGCTCGTCGATGAGTCCATGTGTCTTGTCGACCAAGCTCTACTTATAAATAAGAAAGCTTTCATTTTAAGCCTGGAATTCTCTCTCCTCATGCCACTCTCTCTCTACCTACGGCTCCCTCACCTTCTCTCTTCGATTTCAAACCCAATTCAACTCGGATTGCTTATCAGAAACCACCATGAGGTCCTTGGGAAGATTCTCTACAACATAGGCAGAGCAGATTTTCAATTTGGAGTACTTGGGTACCACTTCAAAACCAGAGTAAGTAGGGTAGTTTTATTATTAATATGGAGTATATAGTGCCTAGGGAATGATAAAATAGCATTTTATTGAAGTTTGGGTTGATATACTCGAGTTTTTGAATTAGGGTTTGGGTGAGAGCTTGGGTGAGAGCCACAAGCGACGTTATGAGGTTTCCACGGGCGTAATTTAGGAATCAAGGTAAGGGGAATTAATTATAGTAGGTTTTTATCAATTTTAAACCAGTTAATTTGAGTATTCAATATATATATATATATATATATATGTATATAGGTATGATTTATCTAAACAGTTAGGCATTTGGAAAAATATTGACTTTTGCTATATATATACATGGAAAAGAAATTGTGTGGCACGAATACACTTTTCATAATTTTAATTGGCTATTGTGAGTACCAAATGATAGAATATATTGTTGTATTGTGGCTAGTTATGAGTACAGTTTATTTGTGAATAAAGATTTGGTTGTGAATGCTGACTGTTTGAGATTGCTGCGTGATAAATAATGTGATGTGTGTGATTACACACTAAAACTGTGTAATTAGGCATCTTAATCTGAGCATTATGGTTTCTATTTTTAATTAAATTTCTAATTATGTCCAATATTTTCACAAAGTGTCCTATTTATTATTTTTGAGTTTTATTGAACAATTTATGAATTTTTGGTAATTTTTTTATCGCTGAAAAATTTTCGGAAGCCAAAATCGGCATTAGTTCGTAAATCGCGCATAACTTTCCCGTCCGAGTTTTGATTGAAACGATTCGAATTTTTGGAAAAAGACGAGAGAATTATCTACAACTTCTGTGTTTTGAGTTTTGAGAGCAACGGACTCCAAGAGAGTCAAAACGGGGATCAAAGAAAAAGAAAAAAAATATAATATATATATATATATATATATATATATATATATATATATCACAACATATCCGGGTCCATTTCCACAATGTGCTGGGCGCTAAAGGGAGTCTATGAAAGGATTAATGGCACGAGGTTTTTCTTAGGGAGCTTGGAGGGTAGAGGAGCTTGAGGTGCGGCGGAGGAGGCTAATCTCTCAAGGTATTCTCTCTCTCTCTCTCTTCCTTTCTTTTTCCTTTTCTCCTTTTTCTCTAGTTTTTTTTTTTTCATGTATTTAAATACTTGGTTGATTATTGTTAATTTTTAATTAAATTTTAATTAAAGCTTTAACTTTTAAATTTCTATTGGGTTCTTATTATTGGATTCAATTTATTTTTTTTTTCTTAGTTAATATCATTATTAGAATTAATTTTGGTTGAATTATTTTTTATTGTTAAAGTTCGGTTTGGTCTCTTTAAAAAAATCTTTTTTTTAGGATTTAAATTTTGTTGGGTTCTTTTTATTTTAATTCTAGTTTAATTAAAGTCTGAGTTTTTATTGCGTTTTAGTTTATTAATTTTGATTAAGTTTTGTTAATCCATTATTTAAGTTTAGGTTAATTTATTTTTGTTTGAATCTATTATAGGATTAAGTTTAATTTTGGCTACGTTAATTAATTGGGTTAAGCTCAATTGTTTAGTAGATGTTTAATTTTATGGTTGAATGTTTAAGTTAATTAATAAAGTTTTGATCTTTAGGCTTTTGTCCTGATTTTCATACGTAGGATTTATTTATTGTCTAAATAGGATTGAATTATCATCATTCATTTCTTGTTATTTTAAACGTCTTAGGTTCTCATTTTATGTTTTAATTTTAAGTTTATAAATAAAAGTTAATGTTTTTTTTTTTTAATTTCATCACAAAATTCTCAAACATCCTAAGAATTGAATCTGAACTGCATTCAGTAAAAATTTATTTTCTTATTTTCTTTTGGAATTACACAAAATTTGGAACTAAACTGTAACAACCCAAAGAATAATGTTATTTAAATAATAAAGAGAAAGGGAAATGGGAACAGAAACAAAAGGAGGCAGCAGACTTCGTCGACGACATTGCATTTTGGATATAATAACCCAAGAAATTTTCCAAGCACTCATCAACGAACACAGGGGTTTCGTCGATGAGGGTTTTTCATGATCTCGTCGACGAGAAGATACCGAGAGAGGATTTTTGGGAAGTCTGAAATTCATCGACGAGGGTGCAGATTCGTCGACGAACTTTCTACAGGACTTGTCAACGAGGTGACTTGACTTGTTGACGAATCCTACAGTATAAATAGCCCTAAACTCAGTTTAATCGCAAAAAAATCAACGCAACTTTCCTCTCTCTCTCTCTCTCTCTCTCTCTCTCTCTCTCTCTCTCTCTCTCTCTCTCTCTCTCTCTCTCCTACAGCCTCTCCTCCATCTCTCTTTGATTTCAGCCTCATCAGTCACCGGATCGACGATCTGAGGCCACCATGACGCTCTTGGCGAAGTTCTCTCCAAGTTTATCGAGGCATATCATCGGTGGGATCGAGTTGAATTTCTTCCTAGAATCAGGGTAAGGACTTTTATTTAGTTTTTGGCCTTCTGGCAGTTGTAGTAAATGATGAAGGCAAAGAAATAATGATATTCTGTTCTGGCAAATGTTGTTTTCAAGATATTAAGTAGGAAGCCCTGTGGGTGTTAAACCAGTATACCATAGGAGCTTTCCAGTAGTCAGGTAAGGGAAATATGCTATGCTAGGAAAATCCTTTACGATTTCAGCATAAATTATATATTTTTATCAAATTATTATTCAGATTATATATATATTTACAGTTTCCAAAATCCGTTAATATTAATATATTGTGTGGCTTGAGTTGACAACAAAACAATACTATATTTATAGAATTTGTGAATATCATGTTTATAGTTATTAATAGAAATACCATGATATTTGCATGTTTATAGAATAACGAATTTTTCAGTATACAGTATACTGAGAAATATGTATTTTTAGTAATCTCAGAATAACATATTTATTAGTACCATAACGCCCTTATATACAAATATTTAGATAGTAGTTCAATTATACAGAAATCAGATTTCCAGTCAGTTTATTTAGAATTTGAGATAAATTATATGGGGTTATGGTTATTTTAGAAACCACAGTAAAAACAGTATATTACAGATATCAGCTACTTATATAGTATCAGACCCTAATGGATCAGACAGCAGAGCATGGTATCGTAGCTATAGATATTTAGTTCAGAGTGCAACCACTTTACTTAGATAGTAAGTGGTATGAGGTCGATCGTGCCCACGTCGGGACAGACTCTCCATCAGATATGGATTGAGGGAGCCGATCAGACTGTCGGAGTTCAGTTGACTTACCCTAATCGTCCACTCAGGATAGGTCCCGCCTTCGAGCCGCACAACCCTGTTATGAGAGGTTAAATCATGACATACAGCCATCCAGGGAAATTTCTCAGATATTATGAGTGCTATAAGACTTTCAGAAATAGTAGTATTAATATGAAAAGTAATTTCATACAAATTGGCATGTTCAGTTATGTAGTTAGTGGTTTTATTATACGTTATGTAATATCAACATTTTCAGATTCAATTATTCACATTATTCTTAAATCTGATTATTTTCACCAAACTATAGCTCAATAGTGACACCCTAGTAATAGCATGTTTCGTCTTACTGAGCTTTAACTCATCCCAGTGTTGAATTGTTTTTTAGGTGAACCAGCTAGGTGAGTGGAGTGGAGTGGAGCTGGCTCGCAGGTAGAGGGGTTGTTGTACTACCCTTTTTGAGAGTGAGTATTATTTTTGGGTCGCATGTTTTGTAAACCCTTGGTAATAGTGAGGGTGGTTTCGAGAGAACAGTGAAGTTTGTATATTGTGGTATGATTTGACACTCTGGTATTGTATTATGTGTGGTTTTATTTTATATGATTGGCTTTCCGCTGTTTAGGTTAATGATTGAATTTAAAACTAGGGAAAAATATTTTATTTTATTAGCAGGTCATTTTAATTTGGTATCAGAGCCTAGGTTGCTAGGTTCTGTAGACATTAGAGTACAGCGGAAGCAATACCAGAGTATAGGGAAGAATTTTAGGTTTGTTCTGTGGTCTGGGTACAGGATTTTCCGTGGTGGTTTCTGTGTTTTTCCTAGGGTGACGATTTCATGAAAATCATAGTAAACTATTGTCGAGTCGTGTGTCTAGGTTACAAAACTGGATTTTGGGTTAAGATTGGGGAGAGTAGTTAATTATAAATATAGGATTTGAGTAAAATGAAATAGGTAGGGTCTATGCAGAAGATAAGGTTCTTAAGTGTTTTCTTGACATTTCAGGATGGATCTAGGAAGTAGCGGTACGAACGCTGGGAGGGATGGAGCAGGACCTTCTAGTATGGGAGCTGCTGATACTGATGTCGTTCTACGCAGCGTCACCCAGTAGGTGATGACCGAGATGGCCAGGAGCTCTGAGGAGTGTGGCTGTTCAATCGAGTAGTTTACGCGGATAAAGTCCCCATCTTTTTCTGGAGGAGATGACCCGACTATAGCTAAGAATTGGTTCCAGGATATCAAAGAGACGTTGGCTGTGCTTAAATGTACGGATGAACAAAAGGTGGTATTTGCAGCGTTTAAACTGACAGGGGAGGCAAAGCGCTGGTGGAGATCAACACGACTGATAGAGGAGCATAGGCCGGTTCCAGTGCCAGTGACTTGGGATCGATTCAAGAAGCTGTTCTTCGAGTGATATTTTCCTTCTGTCATTTTGAGCGCGAAGGCAGCAGAGTTTCTATATTTGGTATAGGGGCGGATGACTATATCCTAATACGTAGCTCGGTTTATCGAGTTGTCACGTTTTGCTCCACATCTAGCACCTGATGAAGAGAAAAAGGTCAGGAAGTTTGAAGAGGGATTGAGGCAGAACTTGTTTGAGCAGGTAATTGGCTTTAGAGCTCAGACATTTACGGAGGTTGTAGACAGAGCTGCAATTATTGAGAGTGGTACTCACAGGAGTTTAGCAGCGCAGAGTCAGAGGAATAGGTCGGCGCCTCAAGGTTACCAGGCTGGCTCCAGTAGGGGTCCATGGAGAGGAGGCCGTGATAGAGGAGATCAGAGGCAAGTGGCAGGACCTCGGGAGTACCAAGGTATACAAACCTTCTCTTAGTTCAATTTTTTTTTTTTCATTACCCCGCCACTCAGGTACGCCTTACCTTTCCCCATGCACAGTTTTTTTGTTTCCCCCATGCTTTCACATTGAGGACAATGTTCCACTTTAGTTCAAGGGTGATCATTCGTATGTGACACTGTGCACGTACACATACCAGGTTTTATATGGGTTTTATATTATCAAAAAAAATCAATTAAAAATAAAGAGAGAAAGAATGAAAGAGCACTGAGGAATTACACTGCATTATGTCATGCTTAACACACTACCAAAAAACAGGTTTTTAGTGGCGAAAGTATTAGTGACGATTTCAAAATCGTCACTAATAGTGTTGTATTAGTCACGGTTTCTCAGAACCGTCACTAATAGTGTAAGCATTAGTGACGGTTTTAGCAGTCGTTACTAATACAAAACTATTAGTGACAATTTAGAACCGTCACTAATACTTTTTGTCACTAAAAATTGCGCGGCAAATAATTTTTGTGCGAAAATTTTTTTGGAAAAATATTAATGACGATTTTACGGTATTAGTGACTGATTAAATTCGTCACTAAAAGTCACTTATTAATGACGATTAACAAACTATCACTACTAATAGTTATAAATATATTAAAAAAATTTAGTTAATGGTATTAGTGACGGATAGGGATATCCGTCACTAATAATTGTGTATTAGTAACGGTTTTGAAACCATCACTACTAGTATTTTTATTTAAAAAAATATAAAAAAAGAATTAAGTAAAGGGTATTAGCGACGGATTGGCAAATCCATCACTAATAAGGCATATTAGTGACGGTTTTAAAACCGTCACTACTAGTGTTTTTATTTAAAAAAATATAAAAAAATTAAATAAAGGGTATTAGTGACGGATTGGGGAGATCTGTCACTACTAATAGGGCATTAGTGACGAATTTCTATATTAGTGATAAATTTTGACTGTCACAAATGTTTTGTTATTAATAAAAAAATAAACGGAGAGTAGTAGTGACGATTTTGAAACCGTCACTAATACCCAAAAACCCTTATTTGCTGTCTGCAGGATATTTTCCCTCCTTCTCCTGGCTTCTTCCCCTTCCCCTTCCCCTCCACCTGATTCTGCGAATGGAGCTCCCATTCAATCTCCTGCTGCTCTCCGCCGCAAGCCACCGCGCCAGCTTCTCCTCTTCCCCTCCTGCTCCAGCGATCCTCTCTCTTAGTCTCCCCCTGCTCTCGATCAGCCGCAAGTCTGCTCTAGCTCCTCCTCTTCCCCTCCTACTCCGATGATCCTCTCTCCCAGTCTCTCCCTGCTCTCGATCGGCCGCAAGTCCGCTCCATCTCCTCCTCTTCCCCTCATCCTGCTCCGACAATCCTCTCTCCCAGTCTCCCCCTGATCTCGACCGCAAGCCACCCCTCCTGCTCCGGCGATCCTCTCTTCCAGTCTCCCCCTGCTCTCGATCGGCCACAAGTCCACTCCAGCTCCTCCTCTTCCCCTCATCCTGCTTTAGCGATCCTCTCTCCCATTCTCCCCCTACTCTCGGCCACAAGCCCAAGTTCTTCTTTCCCTTTATCTTTTTACTTTCAAGCATATATTTCTTAATTTTATCTACTGTGAATATTTAAATATGATTTGGGAATGCTGTGAATGATCAAAATTGATTTGTGAATGATCAAACATATAAGGCAGGATTCCTAGCCTTATCTATATATTTTGGTTCAAGGCTGTTAAGCTCAGTTGCAGAAAACATGTAAATTTTTGGTATAATTATGGATGAGTTTTTGGAACTTTATGACTGTTGGAAAAGTATTTGCTGCTGAAAACAAGTTCTAAGGATTAAATTACACCAACTTTGCAGACATCGCAAGATCTAAAACCTCTCATGCATTTAGTAAAATTTATATTGAAAAACTGAAGAATGTTTTGCAATTTGGTTTTCAACTATGACAACTATATGATACTCTCGAAGCTCATATAACTCTAATAAATGCTTAAAAGGTAAAATGCCGATAAGCTTTTACTAGCTTTTCCTAAAATTGGAGAGTGAGTTTGATAAAGCGTTGTTAGCTTTGTCAGTTAAACCAAATAGTGAAGTGTTTAATTAACTTCAGCAGATATAGTTTGATTTAATGCTTGGTTCTGAATTTTAAATCATAAAATGGAAACTTCAATTCCTGATGTACAGTCGGGGACACGCACTCTTAGGAAAGCTCTCATTGTTGGGAGCCGCTTCCATTCCAGTAATTCATTCTGGGTATGTAGTAATATTTTTAGCTACCTTAATCACAGTCCAATCTTAATTTTCCTAGAATAATAAAAGCATTAGCTTATTTTTGAAGTCCAATTGAATTCTATGCTTTAATACGTAAAGTAAGAGTTAAAAATCTAAAAAAATAGCAAAAAAATCTTTTCCAACTTTTTATATAAAGTTGGAAAATTAGAAAACAAGGTCGCATATATGTAACAATATTTTTGTAACTATTTGAAAAATTAAAAATTAGAAGTAAAACTATTACCATAAGCAAATAGTGTCAAAACTATCAACTTTTGTTCATTTATTTCATATAAATATAATAAAATAAAAATTAATTACTTTATGATTTGGTAAAGTTTTAACTTGATGAGATTAGGATGTGGTGTTCGTAAAGTAGCTTTATCCACTAATAATAAAATTTACCTTCATGCATTGAATGCTACATTTAATTTTTTTTTTTAAAGAAAAAAATTGCTATTATATCATTGATATATTGTTTTAACAGTTACCAAAATGAATAGTTTATAAGGAATGTACTTTTGGCCCAAGTTGTGAGCTCACGTGAGTAGTGGCTTAGGATTTGCTTGAATGCAAATTTAGCTTAATTATGCTAGAATGAGCTATGAACTCAAAAACTATGTCAACTTGGGGCAAAAGATTGGCTTGGGGTCAGATTGAGCTCAAGGCTTGAGATAAATTCATAAACATGATTGACTTAACTAGGCAAAAAGGAGTGCAAGGAATGGTTCTTTTAATTTGGGAATGACATAATGCAAAAGACAAAACATCCAACCAAAAGATGATTGCCATATTACTTAATTTAATAAGCTTAGTTGTGAGTCTTAGTTCTGCAAAGGCCCTTAGCATAGTCATTATTAAACTCTTCCTAATTTCCTTAGTCTTCTAAACAAAATAATGGAGTGACAAAATGCTTTATGGGATCACCTAGTCCATATTTGTACCCTAGCCCTTCTTCCCACAAAGAAACAATGATTTATCCTTCCACTTCTCGATGGAACCATAAATCTCAAGTAGAATGCTTGTATGCTACCCTCTCATGCAAAAATAGCACTACCCACTTTGGTAGGAAAATTGTTAATATAAAAAAATTTGAGAGTTTAAAATTGTCATTTGAACATTGATCTCAACCCAGAAGCAACCAAAGCCTAACAAGATGTATGCTAGCTATTTAGGGCAAACTAGAAAGGTGGGAAGACAAATGACAAAAAACATTCTCAACAAAGAAATGTATAGGGGAAGCTTCAACCTAACCTTAAATGAAAAATCCAAACTTAATTAAGATCAATGGTATATGCCTAATCAAAAGAAAAAGGGAGGTGATGAAAAGCATAGTCCTCAAGAATGAAATACAGTTCCCAAATGACATTCAAGTTGACTTCGACTATGGAGTACTTGTGATATAAAGTCTTAGGCATCCTAGAGAAGCTCCAAATGCAGGAAGAACCCTTAGGCCATTGAAAAATAAAATATCATTATTGTGTTAATATTAAAACAAGATTTGAGCTTGCAACTAGGCCATTCAAGAGAAATAAAATTAATATTTAAATCATACCTTAACTATAAGAGACAACCTATCAGACGAAAGGCTAAAATTCAGTTTGTCTACATGGGCAGGCTTATTGCATTTCAAATCAATTTTGAAAAGAAACTCTGGGTAAACTAGATAAAGAATCATTGATGCAGCCACCACCATCCACGACCTCGTCGTCCTTCTCTATCATCCATGACCTCATTGAAGCTAGAGATGGGTATATATCTAACTTCAGTTTAATAGATGATTTAACTTCTGGACTGCATGCTTGGATTGATATATCTTGTGAACTGCATGTTGATAGTGGACATTAGGACTGCATGCTTGCTTGGAACGCCACCTGCATGGCTGATGCAGTGTATTGCCTGCTGGTAGATACTTTTAGGTTGTGGCATATCTTAATCTAAATGGCATCTGTATGATGCAAAAATATTGTGAATTGCATGCTTTTGTGACTTGCAGGTTTGGGAAATGTTCTATTCATAGACGGCATGCTATCGAAAATTTGTTGACTTTTTCCCAAAATAATCATAGTCATATACCATATGCTCATATGGTTATAGTGTGCTAAATGTTAAAGCATTTTTGAAAGAATGATTGAACTTCAAATGAACTTTGAACTTCATCTCTAAATTTACTTTTGCATATGCTAAGTGAAAATTCTATCAATCATGGACTCATTTGCATTATTTGATTATTATAAATGTTTTAGAGTCCTATGGAAGTCATGTAAACCATAAACATCACATTCTATTTTTTCATAGAACTATATTTTGATCTATAATGTTTATGAGATGCATGAACATGTTACATTATTTAATGCTTATTATATGAAGCTCTTGTGCACTCGTAAAATTCATTACTGGTTGGATTATTGTGAATTGTTTATTGTAAACACTTAGGCTTGGAGCATATTTCTATGGAAAATGTCATATTTACAGGAGAAATGCTGCCAAATTTTTTCAAAAAACATATACTAATTTTTTTTACTTTCTTAATTTGTAGGGTTTGCAACCGTCACAACGTCAGCACGATGTCATACACTACGGATGCAACTTTTGACTTTTTTTGTTATCTGAACAGATGAAATTTCTGTATTTAAATTTGAATTTGTATAATGTATTTGTATTTAAATTTGAATTTGTATAATATATTTGTATTTGAATTTGAATTTTGTATAATATATTTGTATTTTTATTTAAATTTGAATTTGAATTAGAATTTTGAATAATTTATGAATTTTAGCAATTATGGATTAATGTTATGTATACGAAAATGTAATTACAAATTTTTATAGAAATTAATAATTGAAAAAAAATTAATTTAAAATTATTGTCCAATTTAAGTATTAGTGAAGGTTTCAAAACCGTCACTAATAATATAGTATTAGTGACAGTTTTATAGTATTAGTGACGGTTTGAAAACCATCACTAATAGTTGCCTGTGATCAATAGTGACAATTTACAAACCGTCACTAATAATAGAGCATTAGTGACGAATTTAAAATCGTTACTAATACTATGGCTTTAGTGACGATTTTTGATCGAGCTGGTGTAGAATTTATAGTGACGGACTTAGATTTTTTAGTGACAGTTTTAATCTGTTACTAATACTCTATTATTAGTGACAGTTTGAAAAATTTGTCACTAATAAGTATTAGTAACAGCAGATATAGCAACTAATTCAAAACTGTCACTAAAAACCTGTTTTTTTGTAGTGACACTGACGTATACCATTCACATACTTGCGTATAACTTAAGAATGACACACTTGAATCAATCATGCGTAGTTTCTTTTTATATGATTTCATGACTCCATAAAGAATCGATTGGTAGTACACTCGTGTTAATCTGGTTATATAATTTCTTGTATTTACACGACATCTCACGAGGCTAAATAAACACATTCACGTGATTCATTACACTTAGGGTTTCCTGTGAGCATTGAGAGAACACCCATGGCGACTATGACACCTTGTGAGATATCCTTGAGCTATTTATTATCCTTTTGAGCGTTAACATCAAATCAGAGTTCATGGAACTCGATTCTCTTTTTTCTGGATGATTCTTTGTACACTAGTCTTTGTTATTGATTTGCTAAGCCTAGAAGTGACACCTAGTGGAGATAGAAACTTAGGTCTTGTAGTCTACTCAAAATGTGAAGGTTGAGCCACCCCTAGAGATAGACTTAGTTCATGGACCACTATTCGATATCAAATCTCATTGATGGTATGAAGATAACAAAAGAAGTGTAAATATTGTCCTAATTGATCAAGGAAAGACTTTAAATGAAGAATGAGCAGAAGAAAGAATAAGCAATAAACATGCGCATTAAATGAAATGCTAATGCCTGTTCCATAGAAATACCACAAAAAATCAAGGACACAACACATGTTTTCCACATATGAAGATTCTCAACCGGTTAATGCCTTAGATGTATCCACAAAAAGTTTGTGAATAAGTTGATCTAGGGTGGTCTCGATTAGATATGGCGAGTAGGTGAGAAAATGTTAGGGTGAAGGACCTGACACCTCATAGATAGGCTAGATCCTTCTCAGACTAGTCCACTCTATACATTTAGCGTTTGTTCCTTTCAATATGTTGAATGTTTGATCACGACACTCCTCCTCACATATGACGACTGAACCCATTTTCTTTGAGTGTTCTTGAGGGTATACTAGTTAGGCCGAGTCAAAGCAACCGTTCTATAGGTGTCCACTGGTATCCTAGGTGTACTGAGTCACACACATCACACACACCTCCAGAGTTTACCTAGTTATACTCGAACTTATATGACTACATTAACTTTGAATTGTGCCACCAATTAACTTCATGTGAGTATACTATTCTTAAATGACACATAAATGATGAAACTTGCATGAGTGACGTGCTTCGGAGTTGTGTGCATTGAATATGAACGATCCTGTGTGAAATTCAGTTATGTTCTTATATGCAAAACGGTATAGTTGTGTCGCATGTGCATTAATTTCATGTTCACTGGAGTTCGTAGTTGTGGGCACTACCCTGAAATTCATTCACGTCATTTGCTAGAAACTAGAAAAACGTTAGTTAGGGGGTGTGATTACGTGCTAAAACTGCGTAATTAGGCATCTTAATCTGGACATTATTACTTCTATTTTTAATTAAATATATAATTATGCCCAATATTTTTAAAAAGTGCCCTATTTATCATTTCTGAGTTTTATTGAACAATTTATGAATTTTTGGTAATTCTTTTATCGCAGGAAAATTTTCGGAAGCCAAAACCAGCATCAGTTCGTAAATCGGGCATAACTTTCGCATCCAAGCTCTGATCGAGACAATTCAAATTTATGGAGAAAGAAGAGAGGATTATCTACAACTTCAATGTTTTGAGTTTTGAGAGAAACGGAGTCCAAGAGAGTCAAAAATGCGGATCAAAGAAAAAGAATATATATATATATCACATCATGATGTGACCCGGCCATGCAGCCGGGTCACATATCCGATTCGCTTCCACAATGTGCTAGGTGCTGAAGGGTGTCTAGGAAAGGATTAAAATAAAAATAAATGAAAATAAAAATAAAAAAAGTAAAAAAGCAGCATGTTTTTTTTTTAGTAGTTTTGGCAGGCAGGGTTTAATGGCATGAGGTTTTTCTTAGGGAGCTTGAAGGGTAGCAGGAGCTTGAGGTGCGGTAGAGGAGGCTAATCTCTCAAGGTATTCTCTCTCTCTCTCTCTCTCTCTCTCTCTTCCTTTCTTTTTCTCTAGTTTTTTTTTTCTTGTATTTAAATACTTGGTTGATTATTGTTGATTTTTAATTAAAGCTTTAACTTTTAAATTTCTATTGGGTTCTAATTATTAGATTCAATTTTTTTTTTATTCTTAGTTAATATCATTATTAGAATTAATTTTGGTTGGATTATTTTTTTATTGTTAAAGTTCGGTTTTGTCTCTTTAAAAAAATCTTTTTTTTAGGATTTAAATTTTATTGGGTTCTGTTTATTTCAATTCCAATTTAATTAAAGTCTGAGTTTTTATTGCGTTTTAGTTTATTAAGTTCGATTAAGTTTTGTTAATCCGTTATTTAAGTTTTGGTTAATTTATTTTTGTTTGAATCTATTATAGGATTAAATTTAATTTTGGCTACGTTAATTAATTGGGTTAAGTTCAATTGTTTAGTAGATATTTAATTTTATGGTTGAATGTTTAAGTTAATTAATAAAGTTTTGATCTTTAGGCTTTTGTCTTGAATTTCATACGTATGATTTATTTATTGTCTAAATAGAATTTAATTACCATCATTTGTTTCTTGTTATTTTAAGCGTTTTAGGTTCTCCTTTTATGTTTTAATTTTAAGTTTATAAATAAAAGTTCACGTTTTTTTTATTTAATTTCATCACAAAATTATCAAACATCCTAAGAATTGAATCTGAAATGCGTTCAGTAAAAATTTCTTTTCTTATTTTCTTTTGGAATTACACAAAATTTGGAACTAAACTGCATTCCCTGAGGAGACGATTTGGCCTTTGGGCTAAGTATTATATGACTGAACTCCTATACTTATGATAGCTTCCGAACTGCTCATTTTTAGAGCGAGTCAAGTTTTTGGCGTCGTTGCCAGGGAATATCGATCTTAGTCTCAAATTAGCGTTTTTCCCGTCATTTTAATTCGTTTTATGAAAAAATAAAAACAAAAAAAGAAAAAAAGAAAAAAAATTGAGTTTTGAAAAAATGAATAAATAAACATGGTTGCACCTGCACCACGCACGATAATAGACTTTTTGCAGCTTGAATATGTCACTACATCCTCTTCCACTGTTTTACCTAATGAAAAGCTTAATTTTATGATGCAGCGCGGAAGGACGTCATTGCTACCCGAGTTCTACGAGACGGAATCTGAGTACCCCTATCAGCACTTAGTATAGTTTAAGTTAACCTGCAACTTGTTTTTCTCTCATGCTAGAACTGACGAATCTACTAGACTGCAATTATTTATTGCTTCTTGGCAGGATGGGGCATAGATGTGGTTTCATTCCTTGAGACCTCACGCTATCACTAATTAGACTGATATGGAGAGCAAATTTCTACATACATTTTATCCTTTACAGAAAACTCAATTTTTATAGGAACAAATTATTCATTTTGTGCAACAGGATGACAAGACATTTCGGGCTTGCGAGGAGCGATTTAAGGATCTGCTAAGTACTTGTCCACATCACAGGTTTGACTCATGGAGGTTAGTTGATTGTTTTTATACTGCTTTTACCCCTAATTGTAAGTATTTTGTCCAGACCATGTGCAACGGAGAACTCTTCAGCAAGGATCTAGGTCAAGTACTATCGTTTTTTGATTACCTAACTGAATGTGTACCACAGTGGAATACACAATGTGATCAAGCACCTATGACTGTACACCCTATCAGCATAATTAGTGGTAGAGAGACATATGAGCTAACATACTATCTAGATAATCCTCTGGCTCAATACCAGCCATAACAGATCCCTCAGAGTTGTACGCCATCATAATTCCTTGAGGATAGCATGACACAAATGGCGAACATGCCCCAGCAGTTCATGCAAACTCAAGTCAATCATCATAATGAATTGCAGGATACCATTAATGCGATAAGCACGCAGTTAGACATCTTAGAAAAAGAAGAATTGCTCGCGGAACCTCAGCCTAGTTCTCAAGAGTACCAGCAGCCACAAAAACAAATACACGATGTCTTTTTTTAGACAGTAGAGACCGCCACTACTTCGAGAATCGAGAAGGAAGTTCCCCAACCTAAGATGCTCATCGTCAAACAACCAGTTGTCCCAACATCAGAAGTTGTGGTTGAAACAGAAAAGGTCAAAGAAAAATCAGAGGAAACGAACCCAGAAGCGGAGCAGTTAGTTAATAAGGAGATTAATACCAATAAGGAGTACCAACCTGTGGTACCTCATACTCAGAGCTTGGAAACCGTGACACTGTCACTCCCGCCCGAATCAGATGTCAAGGAGCCCAATGTGGAAGCAGACCCTTACAGTGGTGAGATGATATGTACACCCGATAAAGAGGGTGAGCAGACTGGTGAATGTCTAATTTTCAAGGAATCAGGTAAAACTTGTAATGTTAATGCTTTTGAAAAACTAAAGGTAACTGTTCCAATAACTTTCTCTCAAACACTGGTCCATAAGAAGCAATTTTCCTGGACACGATGTTGAATAAAGACCCTTTCTTGTCAACATAAAAGGGTCGATCTGCACATATATTGTTTGGTATTTTGATGAGTATTAATTCATTTGAGGTTGATTTTTGTGCAGGTATAAAGATTGATCCATTGTGGTGGCTCAAATTTGGAGACCCGCCAGTGCAATTTATGGACTTGCGACCACCAGACGAAATTTTTCTTGAGCCTCCGCCAGACAATTGTGATGTTTTTTTTTTCCCTTCTTTTCCTTTTATTTTATTTTTAGTTAATTCTCAGGTCTATTTTCTCGTAGTTCAGTTTTTTTTCCCATTACCCCGCCACTCAGGTACGCCTTACCTTTCCCGTGCATAGTTTTTTTGTTTCCCTCATGCTTTCATATTGAGGACAATGTTCCACTTTAGTTGAGAAGTGAGCATTCGCATGTGACACTGTGTACGTACACGTACCAGGTTTTATATGGGTTTTATATTATCAAAAAAAAAATCAATTAAAAAGAAAGAAAGAGCATTGAGGAATTACACTGCATTGTGCCATGCTTAACACTGACGTATACCCTTCACATACTTGCGTATAACTTAAGAATGACACACTTGAGTCAATCATGCTTAGTTTCTTTTAATATGATTTCATGACTCCATGAAGAATTGATTGGTAGTACACTCATATTAATCTAGCTATATAATTTATTGTATTTACACGACATCTCATGAGGCTGAATAAACACATTCACGTGATTCATTGCACTTAGGATTTCCTGTGAGCAATGAGAGAACACCTGTGGCGACTATGACACCTTGTGAGATATCCTTGAGCTATTTATTATTCTTTTGAGCATTAACATCAAATCAGAGTTCATGAAACTCGATTCTCTTTTTTCTAGATGATTCTTTGTACACTAGTCTTTATTTTTTATTTGCTAAGCCTAGAGGTGACACCTAGTGGGGAGATAAAAGCCTAGGTCTTGTAGCTTACTCAAGATGTGAAGGTTGAGCCACCCCTAGAGATAGACTTAGTTCATGGACCATTATTCGAGCTTAAATCTCATTGATGGTATGAAGATAACAAAATAAGTGTAAATATTGTCTACATTGATCAAGGAAAGACAGAAAATGAAGAATGAGCAAAAGAAAGAATAAGCAATAAACATGCGCATGAAATGAAATGCTAATGCCTGCTCCACAGAAATACTACAAAAAATCAAGGACACGACACATGTTTTCCACATATGAAGATTCTCAACCGATTAATGCCTCAGATGTATCCACGAAAAGTTTTTGAATAAGTTTGTCTAGGAAGATCTCGGTTGGATATGGCGAGTAGGTGAGAAGATGTTAGGTTGAAGGACCCGACACCTCATAGATAGGCTAGATCCTTCTCAAACTAATCCACTCCATATACTTAGCGTTTGTTCCTTTCAATATGTGGAATGTTTGATCATGATACTCCTCCTCATATATGACGAATGAACTCATTTTCTTTGAGTGTTCTTGAAGGTATACCAGTTAGGTCGAGTCAAAGCAACCGTTCTATAGGTGTCCACTGGTATCCTAGGTGTACTGAGTCACACACATCACACACACCTCCAAAGTTTACCTGATTATACTCGGACTTATATGACTGCATTAACTCTGAACTATGTCGTCGGTTAACTTCATGTGAGTATACTATTCTTAAATGACACATAAACGATGAAACTTGCATGAGTGACGTGTTTCGGAGTTGTGTGCATTGAATATGAACGAGCCTGTGTGAAATTCAATTATGTTATTGTATGCGAAACAGTATGGTTGTATCTCATGTGCATTAATTTCATGTTCACTACAGTTTGTAGTTGTGGGCACTACCTTAAAATTCATTCATGTCATTTGTTAGATACTAGCAAAACATTAGTTGGGGAGTGTGATTACGCGCTAAAACTACGTAGTTAGACATCTTAATCTGGGCATTATGGCTTCTATTTTTAATCAAATGCCTAATTATGTCCAATATTTTAATAAAGTGCCTTATTTATCATTTTTAAGTTTTATTGAACAATTTATAAATTTTTGATAATTTTTTTATCGCAGAAAAATTTTCAAAAGCCAAAACCAACATCAGTTTATAAATCGAGCATAACTTTTCCATCCGAATTCCGATCGAGACAATTCGAATTTCTGGAGAAATATGAGAGGATTATCTATAACTTCCGTGTTTTGAGTGAAACGGACTCCAATAGAGTCAAAATGGGGATCAAAGAAAAATAAAAAATATTATATATATATATATATATATATATATATATCACAACATCATGATGTGACCCGGCCATGCAGCCGGGTCACATATTCGGGTCCGTTTCCACAATGTGCTGGGCGCTGAAGGGAGTTTAGGAAAGGATTAAAATAATAAATAAAAAAAAGTAAAAAAGCAGCAGGTTTTTTTTTTAGTAGTTTTGGTAGGGTTTAATGGCATGAGGTTTTTCTTGGGGAGCTTGGAGGGTGGCAGGAGCTTGAGGTGCGACAGAAGAGGCTAATCTCTCAAGGCTATTCTCTCTCTCTCTCTCTCTCTCGCCCTTTCCTTTTCCTTCTCTCCTTTTTCTCTAGTTTTTTTTTTCTTCCTATATTTAAATACTTGGTTGATTATTGTTAATTTTTAATTAAATTTTAATTAAAGCTTTAACTTTTTAATTTCTGTTGGGTTCTTATTATTATATTTAATTTATTTATTTTTTCTTCTTAGTTAATATCATTATTAGAATTAATTTTGATTGGATTATTTTTTTATTATTAAAGTTCAGTTTGGTCTCTTTAAAAAAATCTTTTTTTTAGGATTTAAATTTTATTGGGTTCTATTTATTTCAATTCCAGTTTAATTAAAGTCTGAGTTTTTATTGTGTTTTTTTTTATTAAGTTCAATTAAGTTTTGTTGATCCGTTATTTAAATTTAGGTTAATTTATTTTTGTTTGAATCTATTATAGGATTAAGTTTAATTTTGACTACGTTAATTAATTGGGTTAAGTTCAATTGTTTAGTAAATGTTTAATTTTATGTTTAGTAAACATTAATTAATAAAGTTTTGATCTTTTCTTTTGTCCGGAATTTCATACGTAAGATTTATTTATTGTCTAAATAGGATTTAATTACCATCATTCGTTTCTTGTTATTTTAAGCGTTTTAGGTTCTCATTTTATGTTTTAATTTTAAGTTTATAAATAAAAGTTCACGTTTTTTTTTTTTTAATTTCATTACAAAATTCTCAAACATCCTAAGAATTGAATCTGAAATGTGTTCACTAAAAATTTATTTTCTTATTTTCTTTTGGAATTACACAATTTGGAATTAAACGACATTCCCTGAGGAGACGATCTGACTTTTGGGTTAAATATTATATGACTAAACTCTTATACTTAGGATAGCTTCCGAACTGCTCATTTTTAGAGTGAGTCAATGTGTATATGAGTCATTTTGTGTTGTTATTTGTGTGTATCACACTATAACATTGGCAGGCTTGAGGAGTTCGTCATATTGCCTAGATGTAATCATGATATACATTGGTAGGCCTGAGGAGTTTGTATATTGTCATTACATATTGGGGTAGAGCATTGGCAGACCTGAGGAGATTGTTCTACTGATATACAATGGATAGGTCATGGGGATTGGTACTAGTGGTTGGTGGTGCCTGTGTGAGCCACGATATATTTCTATGAAGATGTTAGTCCTATGTGGACCATGTAATTTATGCGAAGTTAGTCCTGTGTTGTTGAAAACAATGACCTTGACTGAATCTGGAGATGGCCGGCAGCCCACCGCTGTTGAGATTGGAGATTGGCAGGCAACCTACTCCACCTACCAGCCCACCTCCGTTGAAGTTTAATTCCTACCATTGTTGATTATTTGTTTTCTGTAATTGCTATAAATAGGTGAGTGTGTGTGCAATGTAAAATGTGGTGTGTTGAGAGTGAAAGCCAGTGAGCGTGAGAGGTGTGCAATGTAAAATGTGGTGTGTTGAGAGTGAAAGCCAGTGAGCGTGAGAGAGAGTTGTTTCCTCTGTATTGTTTCTGATTGAAATATATTGTTGTTTGGTATTTATCCTCACTGAGTTTCGGTTACAACCAGTGACTGAGCGATCCTCTCCACCCATTAGTGGTATCAAAGCGTCCAGGAACGGTGAAATCCGCCAAACAGAGGCAAACAAAGAAAAAATCCGATTTTCTCCCAGTTTTAAAGTTGCTCAAAATTCAAAATTGAGCATACCATTTTTAAATTCGACTCGAGATGATTCTAAAGGTGAAAACCAAGTTTCAAATGGACACTTAGAGACTCCGCACGCGCTCCCACGCCTCTCCCACGAAGATAGTGTCCTTCCCACGCGCCACATGTGCCGACAAAGACTTCGGCCGCAAGCTTCACGCGCCTCATGCTCCTGCACGCGTCTTCTTCTCCTGATTGGCGAGATCCGACCTGGACAGCGACCCGCAACCCGGATCTGGGACCCGCAAGAAGGATCCGTACCCGAGACTTGACCCGCATTTGACCCGCCTCCCAGCAGCGGACACACGGCACGTGCAGAGAACGCCACGTGGTGTAACGGAATCATTAACGCCATTAAACGGCCGCTAAGTTAAACCGGTTAGTTTAAAAATTCACCAAAATTTCCTATAGCCGGTTCAGTGATTTTTAAACCGGTTCATTGCAACCCAAAATCGGTTCCTAAGGTTTTTCGACCTTCTAAACACATTGGTGGCATCATATTTGCCAAAATCAACCCCCATCTCTCTGTTTTTATATATTAAATTCGATGGCTAACGGTACTACCCAATCGGTCATTCCAAAATTAACTCGGGAGAATTATGACAACTGGTCGATTCAAATGAGAGCCCTTCTAGGTGCTCAAGATGTCAAGGACATCGTTGAAGATGGGTATAAAGAAAGCCCAACAAAAGAAGCCGAAGCAGCTATACCCGATGCTCAAAGAACGATCTTGCGAGCAGATCAAAAGAAAGATTGTAAGGCGAAATCCATAATCTACCAAGGTCTTGATGAGGCCACGTTCGAATTCATCACCTCCTCCAAGACATCCAAAGAAGTCTGGGACTCTCTCCATCGAACACACAAAGGTGCAGATAAAGTAAAAAAGATTCTTCTTCAGACATTGCGAGGTTAGTTCGAATCTCTCAAAATGAAGTCTACTGAATCCATTGCAGACTACTATACATGAGTAATGATAGTATCAAATCAAATGAGAAGAAATGGAGAGACTCTCAATGATGAGAGAATTTGTGAGAAAATTTTGCGATCTTTAGATCCAAAATATGATTATATAGCTGTGACCCTAGAAGAAATAAAAGACTTGGAAACAATGTTTGTAGAAGAACTCGTGGGCTCACTCCAAGCCCATGAGCATAAAGTCAATAGAAGAAGTGATGATAAAGCACTGGAGCAAGCCCTCCAAACGAAGTTGTCCCTCACTGCAGCTGGATACGACAAAAGGGGGATGTCACAACAAGGAAGAGGACGAGACTGAGGATCTCGTGGAAGAAATTCTGAAAATTTTGATTCTAGAGGAGGTAGCAGAGGCGAAAGAAGTCCCACTAGAGGAGGATGAAATCAAAAGAACTATGTCCCATGAGGCAAAGGACAGGGAAGAAGAGGAGGATACAATAACCGCTCGAATATAGACAAAAGAAACATTCAATGCTACAATTGTCACAAGTATGGACACTATAGCAATGAGTGTTGGGGGCGACAACAAGAAAAGGTTAGCGAGGAGGCCAACCTTATCGAAACTAAACATGTAGATGGAGAGTCGTTGATGCTGATGGCACACAATTCAACTCCCCAGGACCAAAGTGTTTGGTACCTTGATTCTGGAGCCAGCAACCATATGATTGGTAGAAAGAATTTATTCTTTGAACTTGAAGAGAAAGTTCAGGGGGAGATCTCTTTTGGCAATAATTCTAAAATCCCAGTCCGAGGGAGACGAGATGTTTTGATCAAACAGAAGTCTGGAGATCATGCTTATATCTCCAACGTCTACTACGTGCCAGATATGAAGACTAACATACTTAGTCTCGGACAGCTCGTGGAGAGAGGCTACCAAATTAGCCTTAGTGATAAGAAGATAGTGATAATAGATGCTCGAGGAAAGCTTGTTACTCGAGTTCAAATAGCAAAGAATTGAATGTTTCCGCTCACCATCCAACATGATACGCCAAGGTGTTTGAGCGCTATCATCAAAGACAAAGACTGGCTATGACATCTAAGGTATGGGCATTAAAATTTTGAAAGTTTGAAACAATTGGGAAGCAAGAATATGGTGAAAGGCTTACCCAATATACACCATTCAAATATGATATGAGAAAACTGTATTCTGAGCAAACAACACAGAATTAGCTTTGGAAAGCAAGCCGACTAGAGATCAACCATGCCGCTCCAGCTAATACACACGGACGTGTGTGGTCCACTAAGACCATTTTTGAATAGACAGAATTGATACTTCCTAACCTTCATTGATGACTACAGCAAGAAGACCTAGGTCTACTTCTTGAAAAGGAAGTCAGAGGTATTCAATAAGTTCAAAGAGTTCAAAACTCTTGTGGACAAACAGAGTGGCTTCCGCATCAAGTCACTCCGGTTAGATCAAGGAGGAGAGTACAAAAACGAAGCTTTCTTGGAATTCCTTAGACAACAAAGGATTCAGAAACAGTTCACACCATCATACACTCCTCAGTTGAATGGTGTAGCTGAAAGGAAGAACCACACAATCCTTAACATGGCCGGAAGCATGTTAAAGGATAAGAATGTGCCCAAGAATTTTTGGGTAGAAGCAATGTTATGCGCAGTCTATCTGCTCAATCGGTGTCCTACAAAGAGTCTTGATACAAAGATACCATATGAAGCCTGGAGTACTCACAAGCCCAGTGTGAGTCATCTTAGGGTGTTTGGCTCCATAGCCTACGCCAAGATCCCAGAAGCAAGAAGGACAAAGCTGGAAGATAAAGAAGAGAAGTGTATCCTTGTTGGATACGGTGACAACACCATGGGATATCGATTCTACAATCCCATCAACAAGAAATTCTTTCACAGACGGGATGTCATCTTTGAAGAAAATGAATCCTAGAAATGGGACCAGACTAAATGTTCCAAAGATGCGGAATTGACACTTGAACGAGAAGAACCTACATAGACAAGAGAAGTGGCTATCAAGCCACAAGTTCCTGAGCTGCAGACACCTCCACATGGTTCATCACAGAGGAATGAAGCTCCATCACCAATAGAGCATGAAATCTCAAACATGAGACCTAGAGGAGCTCGAAATCTTGCTGACCTGTATGAAACTACAAAAACAATAGAAAAGTATGTTACTCTATATTGTATGTTGTTGACCAGCGACCCGGTTAGCTTTGAGGAAGCTAACGAAGAAGACAAATGGAGAAAAGCGATGGATGAGGAGATTCAATCCATCGAAAAGAACAAGACTTGGGAGTTGACAAATCTCCCGAAGGGCTGCAAAACTATTGGTGTGAAATGGGTCTACAAGACCAAGAAGAATGCTCAAGGAGAAGTTCAGAGATACAAAGTGAGACTTGTCGCCAAAGGCTACAAGCAGAAAGAATGGATTGATTATGCAGAAATATTTGCCCCGGTTGCCATACTTGAAACCATTAGATTACTAATTTCACTTTCAGCACAAAATGGATGGAAGATTTACCAGTTGGACGTGAAATCAGCATTTCTGAATGGTTTTCTTGAAGAAATGATCTATATCGACCAACCACCTAGATATGTCAAGAAGGACAAAGAAGATAGAGTGTACAAATTGAAGAAAGCACTCTATGGCTTGAAGCAAGTACCTCGTGCATTGAATATGAGGATTGATGACTACTTCCAGAAGACTGGATTTGAGAAGTGTCCCTACGAGCATGCGTTATACATAAAGATGGAGATAGATGGAAGCATGCTGATAGCCTGCCTATATGTTGATGATCTGATCTTCACCGGTAACAATCCAAAGATGTTTGCCGCTTTCAAGAGGAGCATGGTCAGAGAATTCGAAATGACGGATATTGACCAGATGGCTCATTTCCTTGGCATAGAAGTCGTGCAAAACGAGAAGGGAATCTTCACCTCCCAAAGCCACTATGCAAAAGAAGTACTAAAGAAATTTGGGATGGACAAATGCAATCCTGTGACAACTCCGGTTGAAACTGGATTGGAGTTGAGAAAGAATGAGCAAGGAGATGTTGACCCCACATATTTCAAGAGTCTAGTTGGAAGCTTGAGGTATTTGATGTGCACCAGACCAGACATACTCTATGGAGTTGGACTTGTCAGTAAGTACATGGAGACTCCTAACTAGTCCCACCTGAACGCAGCGAAAAGGATACTCCGATATGTCAAGGGTACCATCACCGATGGTATGTTTTATTCATCAAAAGGTGATTGCAGACTTATCGGCTATTCAGATAGCAATTGGGGAAGAGATCTTGATGAAAGAAAAAGCACGACGGGATTCACATTTTTCATAGGAGATACAGCGTTTACATGGTCTTCAAAGAAGCAACCCATCATAACGTTGTCATCATGTGAAGCTGAGTATGTTGCTGTCAACTCAACTGTTTGTCATGGTATATGAATTAGGAATGTACTGAAGTATCTGAGATTTCTTCAAGATAACCCCACATAAGTCTACATCGACAACCGATCAACGATTGCACTTGTGAAAAATCCAGTTTACCATGAAAGAAGCAAACATATTATACTCGGTATCATTTTATCAGGGAGCATGTCAAGAATAAAGGAGTGGAATTGATATCTTGTAGAACGTATGATCAGATTGCTGACATTTTCACAAAACCACTTAGGCATGATATTTTTTCAATATTGAAGACAATGCTCGGAATGACAAAGCTAGGAGAGTCAAGTTTAATGGGGGGTGATGAAAACAGTAATCTTGACTGAATCTAGAGATGGCCAGCAGCCCACCGTTGTTGACATTGGAGATTGGCAGGCAACTTACTCCACCTACCAGCCCACCTCTGTTGAAGTTTAATTCCTACCATTGTTGATTATTTGTTTTCTATAATTTCTATAAATAGGTGAGTGTGTGTGCAATGTAAAATGTGGTGTGTTGAGAGTGAAAGCCAGTGAGCATGAGAGAGAGTTGTTTCCTCTGTATTGTTTCTGATTGAAATATATTGTTGTTTGGTATTTATCCTCACTGAGTTTCAGTCACAACCAGTGACTGAGCGATCCTCTCCACCCATTAGTGTCGACCAGTCCTATGTGGACCGTGTAATCTGTGTGATGTTAGTCTTGTGTGGAGTAGTCTTCTGTGGACCGTGTAATCTGTGTGATGAGAGTGTGAGTCCTATGTGGACCGTGTGTTTTTTATTAATGAGAGTCATGCGTGGACAGTGTTCTCTTGTGTGAATAGTTTGTGTGAAATCTGATAATAAAAGATAAATGGTATGTTAATTTAATTATATATATATTTATAGCAAGGTAAAACTTTCCTCCAAGAGCTTACTGAGTAAGGTGAGTGCTTTGATAATTCTCAGTTTTGTACCAGAGCAGAGGGAAGCTACTTGTATGGGTGGGTAATCTTCCCTATTCTTGGAGACTTTGCCTATATACATAACCCGAGGGCTTACTTAGCAAAGTGAGTACACTGATATTAGAATTAGAGATGAGGAAAACTACTTGTATGGGCGAGTAAATTTCCCTATTCTCTGGTTTTATTAGTAAAAATATTTATGAATGCATGTATAATTTCAGATGACAGTATTGTTGTTAATGATGCGTTTTCTTAGCTGATGTGGATATTGAAACACAAATGAATATATATTCTGTATTTATTTAAACTCCTTTCCACACACTGCTATGATTTACTCTTCCTTACTGAGATGCGTTTCACCCTAGTGGATGATTATATTTTCAGATCCATCAGGAGATCGAGCTTAGAGCTCCGGGCAGGGTAGTATTTTATTTTTATAAACTTTGGGGCAACTATATAAACAGTTTATGTGTAGTTTAAGTTTTTAAATGCTAGAATGTAATATAGACAGATGGTTGCAGTTGTTTTCAGATATATATATATATATATATATATATATATATATATATATATAGAAAGACTTTGGTATTTAAATTGAGGGTAGTTATTTTAATTCCGCTGCATGTTTATGGTGTACAATATCAGAAACAGGTGTTTAAGATGCGTAACCTTCGGGCCCCACTTAGTGGGTTCGGGGCGTTACAGGTTTTCTCCTGGGCCTGCTCACCTATAAATAGAAGTGAGCTTATTTTTTAAAGAAATTCAAAATTCTCCTCTTTTAAGCTCTACTAGGGTTTTAGGTTTTAGGTTTCTTGCGTCAAAAGGCTCCTATGGGCTCTCTCGTGCTCTCGAATCATCCTCCTCTCTTCCAGCTTGCCGGATCTCGTAGTTTTGCCGATTTGAAAAGCTAGGGTTTTGAGTTTTCGGTCTGTTTCGGTTTCTATTTCAAAAATAGGTATGGGGATTAAGTTAATGCAGCATTTTAATAACTTTGAGTCGTATGAAATGTTTTTGGAGTAAGTATATTTATGTTTTCGGTTATTCTTTTGAAAACGACCATTCAAAATGACCTTTTTTCAAACCTAGGATATATGAAATGATATTTTGAGCAGGAATGAACGGTGGAAAGCTCCATCTAATCCTACAAACCATTTATACAGTGTTTTTCATGATTGCCTATGGGTTATGTTTTAATTATGGAAAATTGTGTGGCAGGTGATGACTCACTCGAAAAATGAGCAGTTCGGAAGTTATCCCAAGTATAGGAGTTTTGTCGTATAATATTCAACCCAAAGGTTAGATCGTCTCCTCAAGGAATGCGTTTAATTTCAAACTTCACGTTTTTCCAATCAAAAATAAAAAGGGTACCGAACTCAGTTCAGATTCAGGATCTCAAAGTTGTTTGATTTTACTTTTAACAAATTAAATAACACGCAAATTAAACCCTAAAAACTAGCATTCACTAAATTAAAAAACAAGAATAGAAACCCTAGTCTACTTAAGGAAATACCAGAACACGTGCTAATAAAAGATGGTAACTTTGGACACGGAATTAAAACACACAGGAATGGAAACTTAATCAGATTCAAACACGCACTAAAAAAATCAGGACTTTAACACGAACCAAGAATTAAAAACCAAAATTAAACTATCAATCGACTCAAACGATAACCGAGCACAATAAAAACATGAACTTTAATAAATAGACCCCAACTAGACCGAGTTTCAGAAAACAAAAATTAAATCTTGAAAAGATGACTACTCTAATTTCATTAAAACAATAACACTTTTCTTTTTCTTTTTTTCTTTCTTTTGTATTTTATTCTTTTTTTATTTTATTTTAGAATCAAACCAAACTTAATTGAATCGATTAAATCTACCGCTAATAAAAAGAGAGTAACTAAATAAATAACCATAATAAAAATTAAATGCCCTAAACAATATTCAACGATTAAACTTTCAAATAAACTAAAAAGAAGCTAAACTTGTATCATAATCTCAATAATAACAAATAAAAGAGACATGTGATAGAGAGAGAGAGAGAGAGAGAGAGAGAGAGAGAGAGTAAGCCCGGGTGCTGTGGAAGTTGTGGTGGGTTGGAGTCTTGGTGAAGGAGAAGGCTGTTGAACGTGGAGGCTGCCGCTATGGTTGGTTGGGCTGGGGCTATGCTCTGCTACAGGGTGCTGTGTGCTGGCCGAGGATGGTCCTAAATCTAGCCGTGCAGCAGAGGTCTCTTGGCTCGGGTTGCTGCAGACAGCAACTTAGCAATCTGGTGTGGGGATGGTCCTGAATCTGGCCGTGCAGCAGAGGGGTGCCGAGACTGGAGCTGGTGTGTCGTGGAGTGAAACTGGTATGGCAAGAGTCTTGGTGAAGGTCTGGCCTCCTGGTGGTGCTCGGGATGAGATTCTGCTGGCAGTGTTGCTCGATGGAGATGGCTGAGGGGGCTGGAACAGGGGTTGGTCTTCGATGGAGAGCAGCTTGCCTTGCCGGAGTTGCAGCAGGGTGGGATGGAGAGCTTGGCTGTGTGGCTGAGTTGCAAGACTAAAGAAGGACCGAGGAAGAACAGAGAAGAGAGAGTGAGAGCTAAGGGAAAGAGAAATAAAAGGGAACAAGAAGACAGCCGAGAGGGGAGACAAGGAAGAATGAGGGTGAGCTAAGGGAGAGGGAGAAGAGAAGAGGAAAGGGGAGAGGAAGAATGAGGGTGAGCAAGGGAAGGAGAAAGAATGAATAAAAAGGGAGAGCTGAGTACCCTAATCCAGATTAAGATCCATGACCAGATTAGAAGCAACTGACCCGGCCTTGCATGGGCGGGTCACATCAAGGCTTGTGCTATTATTATTTTTTTCTTTTTCTTTTTTTCATTTTCTTTTTGCTCTCCAAGTTCACGGCCAAGTTTGACCTTCCTAGAGCCCATTTCTCACAAAATTTAAAACACAGAAGTTGTAGATAATCCTTTCCTCTTTCTCCTAAAAATTAAATTGTCTCAATCGGTGTTTAGATGGAAAAGTTATACACAAATTACGAACTGGTGCCGGTTTTGACTCTTGGGAATTTTTTTGGGATAAAAAATTACCAAAAATTCATAAATTTGTCCAATGAAACTCAAAAATGATAAATACGGCACTTTATCAAAATATTGGATGTAATTGGACATTTAATTAAAAATATAAACCGTAAAACCCGGGTTAAGATGCCCAATTATACAGTTTTGACGCGTAATCACACCCCTCAATTAACGTTTTGCTAGTCTCTAACAAATGACGTGAATGAATTTCAGGGTAGTGCCCATAATTACGAACTCTAGTGAACATGAAATTAATGCACATGTGACACAATCATACCGTTTCACATACAAGAATAACTGAATTTCACACAGACTCGTTCATATTCAATGCACACTACTCTGAAGCACGTCACTCATATAAGTTTCATAGTTTATATGTCAATTAAGAACAGTATACTCACATGAAGTTAATCAGTGGCACATTTCAGAGTTAATGCAGTCATATAAGTTCGAGTATAAACAGGTGAACTCTTGAGGTGTGTGTGATGTGTGACTCAGTACACCTAGGATATCAGTGGACACCTACAGAACGATCGCTTTGACTCAGCCTAACTGATATACCCTAAAAAACATTCAAAAAGAAAATGGGTTCACTTGTCAAATGTGAGGAGGAATGTCGTGATCAAACATCCCACATACTAAAAGGAACAACGGTAAGTGTATGGAGACTAGTCTGAGAAGGATCTAGCCTATTTGCAAGGTGTTGAGTCCTTTACCCTAGCATCTTCTCACCTACTCGTCATATCCAACCGAGACTACCCTAGATCAACTTATTCACAAACTTGTCGTGAATAAATATGAGACATTAACTGGTTGAAGAATCTTCATATGTGGAAAACATGTGTCATGTCCTTGACTTTTTGTGATATTTATGTGGAACCGGCATTAGCATTTCATTTCATGTGCATATGTATTTCTTGTTCTTTCTTCTGCTCATTCTTCATTTTCTGTCTTTTCTTGATCAATTAGGACAATCTTTACACTTCTTTTGTAATCTTCAAATAATCAATGGGAATTTAAGCTCGAATAGTGGTTCATGAACTAAGTCTATCTCTTGGGGTGGTTTAGTCTTCACATCTTGAGTAGGCTACAAAACCTAGGTTTCTATCTCCCCACTAGGTTTCACCTCTAGGCTAGCAAATCAAAACATAGACTAGTGTTTAAGGAATATCCAGAGAAAAAAAAAAAGTTGAGTTTCATGAACTTTTAACTGACGTCAAAAACTCAAAAGAATGATAATTGGCTCAACAAGACCTCACAAAGTGTCATAGTCGTCACAGGTGTTCTCTCAGTGCTCACAGGAAACCCTAAGTGCAATGAATCGCGTGAATATGTTTATTCAACCTCGTGAGATGCCGTGTAAATATAAGAAATTATATAACCAAATTAACACGAGGGTACTACCAATTAGTTCTTCATGAAGTCATAAAATCATATAAAGATAAACTACGCATGATTGACTCAAGTGTGTCATTCTTAAGTTATACGCAAGTATATGAAGGGTATGAGTTAGTGTTAAGCATGACATAATGTAGTGTGATTCCTCAATGCTTTCTCATCTTTTCCCTCTTTTTGATGATTATATATATCAACCTAGTACGTACACGTGCGCAGTGTCACATGCAAGTGTGTATCCCCCCCCCCTCCCCCAACTAGAGTGAAACATTGTCCTCAATGTAAAGGCATAAGGGGAGTAGAAAGAACAGTGTACGGTAAACAACTAATGGAAAAGTACTACCGACTAATGCAACAGGAAAGAAAGAAAAAGAAATAAAAAGACAAAGAAAACAAATAAAATGAAAAGAAAAAAAAATGAAAAAGAAAGCAGTAGCATAGAAGGTCAGAGGACTCCCCTAGGGTCTTGTAAAAGCAAGACCTCTTTATCGACATCGAACGGAGTCATGAAGGGCTTTAGGGGCTGTCCATTGACTGTGAAGCGGTTGCCATTCTTTGGATCTACAATCTCTACCGCACCATGAGAATGAACTTTTTCAACGATGTACGGACCACCCCACCGGGATTTCAATTTCCCAGGAAACACATGCAGTTGGGACTCGTAGAGCAACACTTGTTGAGAAGGGAAAAGTTATTTGTCTTTGATGTTCCTATCATGTAGCAACTTCATCCGCTCTTTAGCCAAACAAGCATTGTCATAAGCATCCCTCCGAGACTCTTCAAGCTCACATACCTACAATTTCCTTAAACCTTTGGCATCATCAAGTGAAAAGTTAATCTATTTAATAGCTCATAAAGCACGATGATGAATTTCAACAGGTAAATGACATGTCTTACCGTATACTAACCTGTAAGGAGACATCCCTAAGTTTGTCTTGAAAGCTGTTCGGTAGGCCCAAAGTGCGTCAACAAGTTTTTCTAACCAATCCTTACGATTAGGACGCACGGTTTTGTCAAGTATGATTTTGATCTCTCTATTGGTCAGCTCAGCTTGACCATTGGTCTGAAGGTGGTAAGGGGCAGAGACTTTGTGGGTTACACCATATTTTTGCATGAGTTTTTCAAAAGGTTTGTTACAAAAATGTGACCCTCCATCACTAATGATCGCCTTGGGCATGCCAAAGCGTGCAAATAACTCCTTGAGAAAACGGATGACAACCTTGTGGTCATTAGTTCTACAAGGTATTGTCTCCACCCATTTAGAAACATAATCCATAGCAACCAAAATGTAAGAATGCCCAAAAGAAGTTGGGAAAGGTCTCATAAAATCAATTCCCCAACAATCAAAAATCTCAAGAGTCAAGATGGGGGACATAGGCATTTTATTCTTAGCAATGATTTTTCCTAACTTTTGACAGGCGTCACATGCTTTACAAAAATTTTCAACATCTTTAAACATGGTAGGCCAGTAGAGTCCACTTTGTAATATTTTTGAAACAGTTTTCTTGGCAACAAAGTGGCCTCCACATATCCCGCCATGGCAAAAATGCATCACGGAATTAAATTCATCATCTGGAACACATCTACGCACCAACTGGTCAGAACAATATTTGAACAGGTATGGATTATCAAAATAATAATGTCTTACCTCAGCTAGGAACTTACGCTTATCCTGGGTGAGCCAATGGTCCGGCATTCGGTTGGTGACAAGATAATTCACAATATCGGTAAACCATGGAGCGCGTGACACAACAAAGAGGCGTTCATTAGGAAAATCATCATTTAAGGGGGGGGATACCAGTACCTTGGGTAGCTGCAACCTAGAGAGATGGTCAGCTACAACGTTTTCCATGCCCTTTTTATCGCAAATGGTGATGTCGAACTCTTGGAGGATTAGAATCCACCTAATCAACCTGGGTTTAGCATCCTTCTTTGCTAGCAAATATTTCAGAGCAGAGTGGTCAGTAAAAATAATAACAGGTGAACCAATGACATAAGAACGGAATTTTTCTAAGGCAAAAACAAAAGCTAACAATTCCTTCTCGGTGGTGGTATAATTTTTCTGAGCATCATTAAAAGTTCGACTCGCATAATAACTAACTGACGATCTATTATCAATTCTTTGACCCAATACAGCACCAAGGGTGTAGTCACTAGCATCCGTCATGATTTCAAATGGCAAGTCCCACCGAGGAGGTTGCATGACATGCGCAATAGTCAAATATTGCTTTGGTGTTTCAAAGGTTTGTTGACAATCATCAGTCCACAAAAATTCAGTCTTATTTTGCAACAAAGTACATAATGGTTTAGTAATACTACTAAAACCCTGAATGAAACGCCTATAAAAGACGACATGACCAAGGAAGGAACGAATATCCCATATTGTCTTAAGGACAGGTAACTAGGAAATCAGCTCTACCTTGACCCTGTCAACCTCTATACCACGTTCAGAAACCAAATGACCAAGTACTAAACCACTACGTACTATAAATTGACATTTTTCCCAATTCAGAAGTAAGTTCTTTTCCTCACATCTTTCCAAAATAGTAGTTAAATTTTTCAAACAATTACAAAGAACTTACCGAACACAGAAAAATCATCCATAAAACTTTCACACATGTCATCTAACATATCAGAGAAAATACTCATCATATAGCGCTGGAAAGTAGCAGGGGCATTGCATAGACCGAATGGCATTTTGCGGAAAGTGAAGGTACCGAAGGGACAAGTAAAGGTAGTCTTCTCTTGGTCCTCAGGTGCTACAGCAATTTGATAATAACCAGAAAATCCATCCAAGAAACAGTAAAAGGAGTTACTATCTACTTTTTCTAATATTTGATCTAGGAAAGGTAACGGGAAGTGATCTTTTCAACTAACTGAATTCAATTTACGATAATCAATGCACATTCTCCAACCCGTTACTTTCCTAGACGGGATCAATTCTCCATTAGCATTTTCAATAACAGTCAAACCAGATTTTTTTGGGACTACCTGTGTCGGGCTTACCCATTGGCTATCGGAGATCGGATAGATGATGTCAATAGCTAACAATTTCAACACTTCATTTTTGACCACCTCCTTCATGGTTGGGTTCAGCCTCTATTGTGCATCTCAAATTGGTTTAGCGTCTCCTTCGAGGAAGATGTTATGAGTGCAAATTGAAGGGTCGATACCCTTGATGTCAGCAAAGGTCCATCCAATCGCTCCTTGATGCTCTCGGAGTACCTACAATAGTTTAGTTTCCTGTTCAAGAGTGAGGTGTAAAGAAATTACCACAAGGAATGTGCCATCTACTGGACCCAGGAAAGCATATTTCAGCTCGTCAGGCAATGGTTTCAGTTCGAGTGTTGGAATTTCTTCGTCGGACAACTTCAAAATTTATGGCAGATCAATGGCTTCAAATATAGGTTTACACCAACTACTTGTGTAACTCGATCAAACACATGAGGTGTACCATCTATCGTAGGAATCTGCCCTTCTGATCCTGGTAATTGCTCATCAAATTCCTTAAGATGGGCAGAAGGGTCATTGTCAAATATGTCATCAACATCAATCACTGACATTAGCTCTGAATTTTCCAACTTATCTATTACATCGATTGCATTTGTGTTGAAATTATCGCACCCACTTGACATCCGTTGGGCATTGAATACGTTCATTTCCAGTGTCATGTTCCCAAGCGTGAGCTTTAGGACTCCGCTTCGACAGTTAATCAGTGCATTAGAAGTAGCAAGGAATGGTCACCCCAAAATGACAGGAGCCTGATATATGATAGAAATGGGCTGTTGCATATCCAAAACAACAAAATCCACGGGGTAATAAAATTTGTCAACTTGAACCAAGACATCCTCAACAATACCTCGCGGAGCTTTGACGGATCTATCTGTTAACTGTAGCATCATAGTAGTTCTCTTCACGTGGGTGACGTGAGTTCGATCCCTGACAACGGCGCCAAAAACTTGACTCACTCGAAAAATGAGTAGCTTGGAAGCTATCCCAAGTATAGGAGTTTTGTCGTGTAATATTCAACCCAAAGGCTAGATCATCTCCTCAGGGAATGTGTTTAATTTCAAACTTCACGTTTTTCCAATCGAAAATAAAAAGGATACTGAACTCAGTTCAAATTCGGGATCTCAAAGTTGTTTGATCTTACTTTTAACAAATTAAATAACACGCAAATTAAATCCTAAAAACTAGCATTCACTAAATTAAAAAACAAGAATGGAAACCCTAGTCTACTTAAGGAAATACCAGAACACGCGCTAATAAAAGATGGTAACTTTGGACACGGAATTAAAACATGCATGAATGGAAACTTAATCAGATTCAAACATGCACTAAAAAAACCAGGACTTTAACATGAAGCAAGAATTACAAACCAAAATTAAACTATCAATCTACTCAAATGATAACCGAGCACAATAAAAACATGAACTTTAATAAATAGACCCTAAGTAGACCAAGTTTCGGAAAACAAAAATTAAATCTTGAAAAGATGACTACTCTAATTTCATTAAAACAAAAACACTTTTTTTTTTCTTTCTTTTGTAATTTATTCTTTTTTTTTTTTATTTTAGAACCAAACCAAACTTAATTGAATCGATTAAATCTACCGCTAATAAAAAGAGAGTAACTAAATAAATAACCACAATAAAAATTAAATGCCCTATACAATATTCAATGATTAAACTTTCAAATAAACTAAAAAGAAGCTAAACTTGTATCCTAATCTCAATAATAACAAATAAAATAAATAAATAAAAGAGACATGTGATAGAGAGAGAGAGAGAGAGAGAGAGAGAGAGAGAGAGAGAGAGAGTAAGCCCGGGTGCTGTGGAAGTTGTGGTGGGTTAGAGTCTTGCTGAAGGAGAAGGTTGTTGAACGTGGAGGCTGCGGCTGTGGTTGGTTGGGCTGGGGCTGTGCTCTGCTACAGGGTGTTGTGTGCTAGCCGAGGATGGTCCTGAATCTGGCCGTGCAGCAGAGGTCTCTTGGCTCGGGTTGCTACAAACAACAGCTTAGCAATCTGGTGTGGGGATGGTCCTGAATCTGGCCGTGCAGCAGAGGGTGCCGAGACTGCAGCCGGTGTGTCGTGGAGTGAAACTGGCATGGCAGGAGTCTTGGTGAAGGTCTAGCCTCCTGGTGGTGCTCGGGATGAGGTTCTTCTGGTAGTGTTGCTCGATGGAGATGGCTGAGGGGGCTGGAACAGGGGCTGGTCTTCGATGGAGAGCAGCTTGCCTTGTCGGAGTTGCAGCAGGGTCGGATGGAAAGCTTGGCTGTGTGGCTGAGTTGCAAGACTGAAAAAGGACCGAGGAAGAACAGAGAAGAGAGAGGGAGAGCTGAGGGAAAGAGAAAGAAAAGGGAACGAGAAGACAGTCGAGAGGGAAGACAAGGAAGAATGAGGGAGAGCTAGAGGACAGGAAGAAGAGAAGAAGAAAGGGAAGCAAAAAGCTACATGTGTGCAGGGGAAGGAGAAAGAATGAATAAAAAGGGAGAGCTGGGTACCCTAATCCGAATTAAGATCCATGACCCGATTGGAAGCAACTGACCCGACCTTGGATGGCCGGGTCACATCAAGGCTTGCGCCATTTTTTTTTCTTTTTTTTTTCTCTCAAAGTTCACGGCCAAGTTTGACTTTCCTGGAGCTCATTTCTCACAACTCAAAACACATAAATTGTAGATAATCCTTTCCTCTTTCTCTAGAAATTTGAATCGTCTCGATCAGAATTCAAACGAAAAAGTTATGCACAAATTACAAACTGGTGCCGGTTTTGACTCTCGGGAATTTTTCTGCGATAAAAAATTACCAAAAATTCATAAATTTTTTCAATAAAACTCAAAAATGATAAATACGGCACTTTATCAAAATATTAGACGTAATTGGACATTTGCTTAAAAATATAAGCCGTAAAGCCCAGGTTAAGATGTCCAATTATGCAATTTTGACGCGTAATCAGGTGAATGCTATTTTGAGAGTGATGTAAATACCAAAAATGAGAATGTTTGTGAAATAATGAATTGTTTGCAAAACATATTTGAACTGTTTAAGAAATGCAGGGAGTTTATAAGAGGGCCAAGGGCCGAGTTTTACCATACGGCCAAGGGCCGGAGTTTATTCGGCGGTTGAGAGCCAAGTTGTAACAGAGGGTCGAGGCTTGAGTTTGTTTTAAATGGCGCAAGGCTGGGATTTATAAAATGATAGACTTTGTATGAAATGAGTTTAAAGTACAGTTTTAATTACTTAAATTGCATGATATGCTCTAGAAACCATGAGGATTCAGTTGTTATGAGCACAGTACCGTTGCTAGAGATCAAGAGTTTCACCAATTGACCATGTGCGCCCACACTAGACTCGAGAGTGGTGTTGGGTGGTCTAGCCGATTGACCCAGGTAGAGGTGTTACCTTCCTTGGAAGTATGTACTAGGAAGTGTTAAGACAATTGGACTCACAAGCAAGCTTGCGGAAGCCTGTAGACGTAGTTACCAGGGAGTGACTTGGTCTGGGTTGATCCCCTAGGTTTTAGTCCAACCTTCGAGCACCACAACTCTGACCACGGGGGTTTATACATAGCGTTTAGTTCTAGGGTGAGTCTTTCATGCATATCTGTATATTTATGTAAATGATGTAATTGTTTTCAATACTGATTTATACTGTGAGAAATTAGCAATGAGTATACATTCTATTTTCAGTTAAAAGAGAGATGTATGATTTTCTATACACTGAAATGCATGTTGACCACACACTGTTATTAACTTAATCTTCCTTACTGAGAGGTTTCTTACCCCATTATACAACATATCTTTTCAGGAAATCCCAGAGATCGAGTTTAGCTAGAACAGGGGGTGGAGACTAGTATAGTTTCTTTTTTAAAGTGATTGCAAGAACTCAGATTTGAGTAGTTTATGCTGTAAGCCGCTGGGCTTGTATTGTGGTTGTATGAACCAAGTTAGTTGGTTTATTATTTTGAGATGTAATATGAGAATGGAAAGACCTTGATGTATGTTGATGGTTAGACTCTGGTAATAGATTATGGAGAATGTTTTATTTATTCCATTGTATGTTTTATATTATGAGATGGTATCAAGAACACATACGTCACTAAAGTAGCACCCTGGGCCTGCGAGGGGTTCGGGGCATTACAGCTGACGTCATAGTTGAGATGTTGAAGTAGAAGAGGTGCCTCTTCAAATTGCTCAATAGTTGAACAACAAATCAACCCTAAGGTTTCATCAATTCAAAGCTTCATAGATGATGAAGAGATTGTGGAGTATGAGGACTTTCTTAAGCAAAATGAAAATAAGGAAATTGATCTTGATGTATCTGATGATTATTGAAAATGTAAATATGTATTTTAACTAGATTAAAAGGGTTTTTTTTTTTTTTTTTTTTTGCAATGTAGTTGTCATGTATTTCTTATCCAGTCCATGTGTTTTGGAAATTTATATTATTATTGTTATTTAGAAATTTATACTTTTATAGTGCACTAACATCTTAGGAGTTGTGCAATATTTTTTCTACAAAATGATAGGTATGGGTAGAGGTAGAGGGAGAGGTAAAGTTCTACCCCTGCATTAAGAAAGCATAATGTTATTGGGAGCACTTCGACTTCACAAACGGATCCTATTGAGGACTCAATTGTAGCTCATCCTACTTATCTAATAGAGCCTTTTTTTGCCAAGGAGCCAATAAGGAAGTAATGGAGGTGTTGGAAATAAAAAAAAATGAAGAAAGTATTTTATGTCTTCTTGTATTTGGTGTTTTTATCTTAACAATAATATACTTGTTAACATACAACATTATTTACTATTAGGAGGAAATACAATAATTCCACCACTTCACATGCATAAAAGCAGTGGATCTACAATTGTTCATTTTCCAGCTAAACATCAAAGGTTATCTACTACTGGTAGCATGTATTCTTTTATTCCAAGAATAATATATTGTTTTTTCTTTAGTCATTAATTGTTAAAAATTCTTAAAGTGAAGAAAAAGGCAAATATTGATACTGTTCTATTTTGTAGACTCGCAAGAGCAAAATAATGATGACTCGATTGCAACTATACCGAGAAGATGATGTAGAAGTGATAGAGGTATTGGGAATGGACCAAATGAATGTGGTATTATATATTTCCTTGTATTTGGTATCTTAACAACGTATATATTTGTTAACATATAGTATTATTTACTATTAGAAGGGAATACAATAGATTCACCACTTCACAGACACAAGGAAAGGACTGGCTATCCTCCAACTCATCAACTCAAAGGCTATCTACTACCATTTATATGTATTTATTTCTTGTTTTAAAGCTTAACTTATTGTTTGTGTTGCAACCATTGATTGTCATAAATTCATAAATTTGGGTATATATTTTTAGGCTAAGAAAAATGGAAAGGTAGTCGTAAGGGGCTTTATAAGGGATGCTTAACTTACTACATAACTGATCCCATTTAATATTCTGATACTATTAACTCATCATATAATAAAGTCAACCTGAACTCGTGTGTAACGGGGACACACTTGTCATACACAGCGGAAACCTAAGCAACAGTAAATATAAATTACATTTTCCAAACCATAAAGTGCATAATTCCAAGGCTATCTACAATCCATCATAATACTGTGTTTATATACACTTCCTAAAACATCAAAAGATATACCTAGGATCTCACAACAAAAAAATATCCTAATTCTAGTTCAAAAACTTACCCTCCTAGTAGGGTAACACAACTGTCTCAACGGCGGCCTCGTTCCGCCGGTCTTTCTGGGTTTCCTGAAATGATTTAAGCTGGGATGAGACACCTCTCAGTAAGGGAAAATAAACTAAATATAGCTGTGTGGCAACATGAATATTTAGTACAATATTAAATATACAGTACATTTCACATACTAGAAAACACTTATCATATCATAGCTAAGTAAATATATAGTTTCATAATTCTACGAAATCATAATGTTCATGAATTGTCTTATATAACTAGTATCACTGAAATTTACCCAGGATGTATAACTAGTAATGTCATGTATTACCCCCATGACGGGTTATGCAACCCAAAGGTAGGACCCGACAATGGCTAGCTGACCATTGCTGAGTCAAAAATGTTTGTAAGTACGATGGGCTGCCACACTCTGGCCCAAAGTTCTAGGTGGACGTCTACAACTCTACACTGAAAGTCACATTGACTATTCATCTCCCACCCCCTCTACTTGCAAGGGCAGTTAGCACAAGTGTGAACTGTAATAAACTGAACTGTATAACTACAATACCATGCTCTTGAAACTAAACTAAACTATCATCCAGGTCCTTATAACATATAATACATGATAATATACTATTTAACATAAATAGATTGATAACATTTTCTAATTTCCATAATAACATAAATAAATGCGGCCTTGCGCCGATTACATTCATATATGTGGCCTTACGCCAAAATCATTCATAAATACAGTCTTGCGCCTAAAACATACATAATCCACGGCCTTGCACCGGCTATCAATCACGGCCTTGCGCTGAACATTTCATACATATTGATTTGAATAAATATATTATTTATCATAATTTTTAAAATCATAATATACTGCATTAGTCCATAATTTTTGAAAATCACTGAAACATACTTTATTTGTAAAATTGGCTTAACATAATACATTTTGCGTAAAATAATATTCATGCCACACATTGCTCAAAAAAACCATAATTTCCTTTCTAAAATCATACTTCCTGTATAACAGTAATATTTTCCTAAATATGCATTTTTACCAATCTACTCATATAAATAATACATGCTTCCTGAAAATTAATTTTCTAATAAATAATAATAATTTTCATGAAAAATAACTGCTTTAATTTATTCCCTTACGTGACTACTGGAAAGCCCCTAAAAAGTTTAGTCCTACACCCATAGGGTTCCCCATTCAACACCCTAAAAACAACATTTCCCAGAACTAAACTTCCGCATTTCTCCGTGTACAACATTTCTTATAACTATGGAAAAGCCAAGTTTTGAATAAAAAGTCTTACCTTGAATTTGGGATGAAATCCAAGGCAGCTCCATTGACGATCCACTTCAGCAAAGTTATAAAGAACTTTCCCAAAAATGTCATGGTGGCTTCAGATCGTCGAACTGGCGAGAATCCGGCCTAAAATCTTAGAGAGAAGTAAGGAGGGACGAACACGAGAGAGAGAGAGAGAGAGAGAGAGAGAGAGTGAGTGATTTATGCATGAAATTTTTGATAAAATTCGAGTTTAGGGTATTTATACACTAGCCTTTGTCAACGAGCCTCGTCACTTCGTCAACGAGGTCAAGAAGGAAGTTCGTCGATGAATGCTCACTCCTCGTCGATGAAATTCAGAGCTATGGTATATCCTCTTGGTATCTTCTCGTCGACGAGACATGTCCCCGTTGACGAGCCCCTTATGTGTGCTTGTCGACGAATCCCCTGTGTTCATCAAGAAAGGTTTAAAAGGATTAGATGTTACTATCCATATCAACAAGGTGCACCTTTCTTTTCGGGAGCCTTCCTACAAGAACTCCACGGTTAAGCATGTTTGGTTTGGAATAATCTTGATATGGGTGACCTTCTAAGAAGTTTTCTCAAGAAGTGTGTGAGTGAGGACAAAACAAACTGAAGAAGACACGTGTTGATCTGTGGGGCCAGTCATTAGTCCGATAAAGTTCACCCCCTATTGTCTGGTCCAAGTGGAGAAGGAGAGACACAGTGCTCCCTGGCAGACCCAGGTTGGGGCATTACAAAAAGGTTAGAAAGTCTACCCAAATGGAAAAAAAAAAAAAAAGGGAAGAGGGTGGTACGATTGAACCTGATACGTTAGAAATAATAAAGTACAAGTTTCACTATTTTTGTTTCTTTGAAATGAGGGTCTTGTGTTGCAAATGGAAACATCACTGATAGTTATAGTGTGATCCCAAGAGGGGGGTGAATTGGGTTTTAAAAACTTTAAGCTAAGTAAACTTGCGTCGATTCACCACATTATATCCCAATTGTCGCGACGTCCCGGAGCGCGGGTGCCCCGGGGTGGCGAGATAAAAATGTGTTTATAATTTTCAGAAAAAAAATAAGAAATGTCGGAGTCGCCACTAACCTTTTAGTGTGATTAGAACACTTAATTACTACCCCATTAAGGGTAGAATGGGTCTACGCTACTAGGGCTGGGGTCGGGAGTTTAGTTACGCGAGAGGAAGGTACGAGCACCCCTTACGCACCCGTTCTTACGAACGGTACCTAATTAATTTAAAATTATCCCTAAGTTAATTTAACAAGTCTTTGAAATTACTCCTCTAATGAATTTTTGAAATACACACAAAAATATGTATACTATATATTCCCTTAGAATCAGGGTACGTGAAGCCCGAAAGCTCATACCCTCTCATTAAAATCATAGGGATAGAAAATCGAATATAATTAATAACGAAAATATCATAATAATAACGAATACAGAAAAATAATATTAAAAACACTAATGATAACATACAATGATAATAAAAATAATGGTAATAATAATAATAATGATGATAAACGATAAATAATAATAATAGTAATAAATATAATAATAGTAATAAATAAAATAATAGTAATAAATATAATAACAGTAATAAATAATAAATAATACTAGGAATAATACACTCATTAACATATCAATAATATAATAATAGTACCATAAAAATTCATCACATGATAATAATAATAATAATATATAATACCCAACACACATTATAATAGTAATAATAAGAAACAATAATCATAATAATACACATGTCTAATATCTTATAAATATGACTGTACCAATATATAAATATCTAGACCCTTACGTAGATCATATAATATACACACATGGAAAGAAAAAGAATGAGGTTATGGCAATCCTAAAACTTAACATACATTATATGGAAACCCTAAAGACCAATATACACCACTATGGACTTCCTAAAATTAATTCATGCGCTATATGGAAGTAATCAACCCTAGACAGGCAAACTAATTAAAACCCTAAACGTCAAACACACCACATGACCATTACATAAATAAATACATTCAACCAAACCTTGCATGTTAAACACCAGCCAACCCTACATATTAGACATATTGCATGTTTAATAATAATGATAATAGTAGTATTGTACCAATATTATGATAATAATAATAATAACATACTAATTATTATGACGATGATGATAATAACAATGACATTCCAATAATATTAATAATAAATGATATACTTGTATTTATACATAGACAATGTACTAATACTACCAATAATGTACAAATATAATATTAATACTAACACAATTCATATAATAGTAATACTAATAAATTAATAATAATATAACTAATAATAGTATACGAACAAATAATAATAATAATATTAATAATAACATACCAATAATAATAATATTACTAATAGTAATATAGGACAATATAATAATGTTAACAAATAATAATATTCAAACGATGTAATAATATTACTAATAATAATATGGCAATAATAAGATTAATATTATTAATAATATACGAATAACAATAATGATATAGTCAATATAAAATATATATGTATATACATGTGTATATATATTAACACTAACAATGAAATGAATATGTATATGTGTGTGTTGTGTGTGCTGAGTGTGTGTGTGAGCGTGTGTGTGTGTTTGTCTGGATGCTCACTGGTGTGTGTTTTCTGGAGGTGTGAGTGCGTGTGTTTATGTGTGAGTAAGTGCGTGTGTGTGTTGGTGATGGTGTGCAAAGAGACTCACCGTCGGGTGGGAAAGACAGGTAACCGGAGCAAGGGATGGTCGGAGCTGTTGCGGCTCTGTGAGAAGTTGGTCGCGTGTTGGCTGCCGGAGGTAGCACATGGAGTTGCATGGAGGCTGTGATGGAGGTGTCTTCAGGCTTCCTGTGACTGGTGCGAACGGTAGTTGCCGGAGCTGGGCGTGAGGGCACTGTGGGATCTCGCTGAGAGCAGGAGCCGGCTGAGGAGCGGCTGAAAGCTTCGCCGCCGGGGCTGGGTTGCTGCGTGGATGGTTCGCAGCGGCAGCAGCAGGGTCGGGCGAAGGGCTTGCAGCAAGTTGCTGCGGCTGGTTTGCCGGAGTGATGCTGTGTTCTGGTAGAAAGTGAGACCGGAAACGGAGGTAGTTCGGCTGTAGGTGAGTTATTCAAGTGAGAAAGAAACTGTGGAGATCTGGAGCTGCAGTACTCGGGAAGAAGAAGAAGAGCTGCTGTGCTCTTGGCCTCCGCCCCCCCTTGTGTCTGTGCCTCTAAAGCCTTTTTATAGGCTTCCACTCAAAACCCTACTCCATAATAATAATAATAATACTAATAATAGTAACTAACAATAATAATAATAACACATTAATAATAAGAGTAATAAGAATAAAAATAATAATAGCAAAAAATAATAATAATAATAATAATAATAATAATAATAGAAAAATAATAGTAATAATAATAAAGTACTAATAATAATATAGGAAAATAATAATAATATTAATAATAATAATAATAATAGTGAAAATAATAATAATAATAATAAATAATATAAATAAAAATAATAAAAATCATAATAATAATAATAATAAAGTAACAATACTAATAATATATACGATAATAATATTAATAATAGTAATAGTAATAATAGCATAATAATAATAATAATTTATTGTGCCTTAGACGAAAATAGGGCGTCTACACCAATTAAAACATAATGTGTGCATGCAAAATAATTTGAACAATGAATGCAAGCATACATGTGCGGAAATTTAAAGCGCGAAAATATAAACAAGATAGGGAGAGAGAGAGAGAGAGAGAGAGAGAGAGAGAGAGAGAGAGAGAGAGAGAGAGAGAGAGAACATTTTAATAAGGTTTGGCCAATCCTGCCTACATCCTCGCCTTGGGCAAGCCCCCAAGGATTTCACTAACCCTGTTCACTCAACCGAGTGGAGCAGAAACCATTTACACTCCTTACATAGTGGAGCCTCCCTAACTCCTTCAACCAGGCGGAGCCAAACTGTTACACACTTCTTACAGAGTGGAGCCTCCCTAGCTCACTTAATTGGGCGAAGCCAAACCTCTCCAAGTGATGTACCCTCACTTGGCCACAGTTCACAACCCAAGCCGGGAAGGGTCTGTTTTGAAAAAAAAAATTCGTACAATTATAATGCTTCTCAAAAGCTGATTTGTACGATATGAAGATCTAAATGCACTCTCATATGATTTAAACATGAAGCTCAGTAGAGTAATGTTTTTCTCTCAAAAATTATTTTTCAAGTAAAATATGAGAGTATGGAAAATGATTTTTTCTAATATTGACCTTCAAACATGAGTAGCCTTTTAAGAAAAAATATATCAATGGATAAGTTGCACAAGGCTCTCTTTGAATACCCTAAAAAAATTCTCCAACAAATATATTTCAAGATAAGAGTAGGAGAATAGTAGGGTTTTATATTAATATGATTGACCTTTTAAAAATAAATTGAGAAAGCTTGCAAACAAAGTATATGAGTGTAAATCAAAGCTCTAACCTTTTTCAAGAAGCTTTTCAAGCAAGCATATATCAAGGAATATATGCTCAAAACTATCTTGAATAACTCAAAAATTTCCCCAAAAATATTTTTCAAAATGAATAGTAAGGGAGAAATTTGATTTTTGAAAATTACAATAAAAAGGCTCTCAAGCAAAATATATATATAAATGGAATATAAGCTCAAGTCTTTTTCAACAACCCCCTCAAAAATTTTCTCCAAAAGATATTTTCACAAAGAAAGAGAGGAGAAATTTAATCTTTGAAAAACAATAGTAAGAAGTCTTACAAGCAATATATATGAATTGATATATGCTCAAGACTTTTCAACAATAACCCAAAATAATTTCTCCATTAAATGTTTTCAAAAATAAGTGAAGGAGAAATATTACCTTTGAAAAACTTCAAGAATAAAAAGGCTCTCAAGTAAATATATGAGTGGATATGAGCTCAAGCCTTTTTAAGAAACCCAAAAAAAATTTCTCCAAAAAGGATCTTCAAGAAGAGTAGGAGAAATGAGAATTTTAAACTCAAAATGGGTTTAAAATATGGGGTAGAATCAAATAATATTTAACTAAGCTTTCCACATGATTCTCTAATATTTTTCAAGTGTTTTAGCTTGTATTTATAGGTCAAAAACCCAATATAGCTATTAAACTAGCCATTTTTTGGCTGTTGGGGCGCTTTCCCGAGAGGGCCGGTCAACTAGGGCCAAGCTCCAACAAGATGGGGCTTCAAATACACGATGTATGGTCGACTAGAGTGAAAATTCAGTTAGCTAGACTCAGGTTTTCTGTGTGGATACCCTTCAATGGTTTGGTAATAACTTTTTATATACAACTTCGAATTGGACATTCTTGGTATCAATAGAAAGTTAAGAAATTCCACAACTTTCATGTTGAACACTTTTTAAGACAAGAAGTTATGGATTGAGAAAAAAGCCTATCAATGAGATGGAAGAAACATGAAGAGAATTTTCTGCTATGGACACCTTTCAGTATTTTGGGCATTAAGTTTTCTACAAAACTTTAAATCGAACTTTCTTGGTATCAAAAGAAAGCTAAGAGGAAATTCCACAAATTTTATGTTGAACATATTTTAAGATGAGGACGAATTTATTGAGAAAATCACTTATTTCTACTGTCCGATCGACTGGGCTTTAACAGCCGATCGACCGACCCCTTTGTAAAAATTAGTTTTTGCCTTTTTTTAACTTAAAAATCATTTTAAACCTTTTGGTATAAGTTTAACTTTGAATAAAAACGTTTTTCATGGAAGATCGTGGTTCCTAAGGTCAATCTAAGGTCAGGTAGAGTTTCAATTTAAATCATGTGATATGCATGCACATTCAACCCTAATTACTATTACGACTTGAAAAAATAAATAAAATCTTCATGCTTTGCTCCTTTGCAATCCGATGGAATACGTCAAGGTATGCTTGTTTAGGTGCTCTTACGGCTTCCATTATGCATTTGTCACTTGTGCTTCCAGAAACATAAACTTGTTCCAACACTCAATACACAAGTATGATGTTGTGGTTTGTCATAATCAAAAAAGCATCGGACTCAAAAAGTCAACAATTACCTTAATGGTAAATATAAGGAATACACCACCGATGAATAACTTATGGGACATATACCTCGTGGGTTGACAAGAAAGGGATGGAGAGCAATGTTAAATGTCTTCACAACCAAGGACTTCTTGGTAATAATGATAATTGTCTATTCATAATATATATATATATATATATATATATATATTTTTAAACAAAGAATAGGTAATTTCATTTATTGATGTATTGTGCAAAACATAACGTAGGAAATGAGTATCACAAATACAAAGAATCACTCTCATCAAAAGATGATAGCTTCCACTGGGCCAATTCCTTTCATACAAGTAGAGTATGATATGGTGAGCTAAATACACACACACACGCACGCACGCACGCACGCACACACGCACACTATATATATATATATATATATATATATATATATATATATAAGCGCATCATAATACTTCCAATCATATTATTGTTAGTATTTTGACTTTATAGGTTGAATATTATAGATTGAGATGGCTCCTTCGTCTGATGTTTGGATGGTGGAAGGGAATGGCATGATTTGGTAGTTAAGAAGGTTTATGTATGCATTTTTTTCTTTGAAAGTATTGTTTTATTTTCTTCTACCATATATGTATATAAATGTGTCTAAGTTCATTGGTGGGTTTTAAAGTATGGTATAATGGAAATTGAAGAGTGTCCAAGGGAAGAGGAGGAACTAGTGCCAAGTCAATATGAGATATTGAAAAGGTCATTAGCATTAAATCCAATAAAGTTCATGCCAACTAAAAAATATGGAAGAACGCATGGAGGACTATGATAAGAATGACGATGCTGAAGGAGAGAGAAGCATATGGAGAGGCTACTAAAGCAGTATGAGCAAATGTAACAACACATTAACTCAAAATCTATGGTGAGTGGTTTATCCTTTATTTTAAGTCCACTACAATATATAGTTATCAACAATCTTTGAAGGATATATTTTGCACATTAGGGGTGGTAGGAAGCCTTGTACCCATTTCTAGAAAGCTAGGGTTGATTATGGGACTACTTTCATGAGTATTGCACAAACAACTAACATATGACTTAAATTGACCAACCAACCCACCTGGCCTAAGCTACACAACAACACACATAGTCTACGCTACACAAAAAACTTTAGCTTCTTTTTGTTATTGTAATTAAGCAAATGTAAATACAAGTCTTCCCCATTTGAGGAGCAATACTTGATGTCTTTAATTACATTGTTTGAAGGAAAAATGTAAATTGTTGGTCCTAAAGGGAATATGGATTTATGCTCTTTGTTTTAGGTCATTTTGTGCTTTGTTTGGATGATTTTGAGTGTTGCAATAGGACAATCTTACTTGTTTTTAACTTGGTTTGGTAACTTTGTTTAGATGTAGGACACACAGCAAGGGTAACCTTTTGTCCAAGCCAAACCCCTTCTCATGGCTTACTAAAATTTTGAACATGAAACCTTCATCATGGATGTCCTATGCTACGTCTACTTGCATTGTTTGAAGGATAAAAAAATTATGTTTAAAATTCATGCATGGATACAAATAAAAATATTATGACCATGCACCCTCTTAGTCTAAAGAAAGTTAATTGTTTATATATACTTCACTATGTCAAATTTGATCGTCTTTATATGTAAGTGATGGAATTATATGATCCTCAAATATGTCATGCATTAACTATGTACTTAGAAGGCTTTTGGATCATTCTGCAAATTTTCATATTATGTTGCTCCAAATTTTTAACATGTCTTATTGTATGGAAATGTCCAATTTTTAGGGGAGATTTTGCCAAAAAAATTATCATTTTTTCATTTGAATTTTATAGGATTATGGCGTGTAAGTTAGAGTGTATCCCAATAGGGGGTGAATTAGGTATTTTAAAATTAACGTGCAGAAGCTTAACCAATTTATCTTAATTTATTTTTCACAAGTGATCTAGATATTTTAATCACCACAGATATATATTCAACAAACAACTATACTAATAACAATAATCCTAAATATGAGACAAACCACAATGTTCACAATATTTACAGCAGATTAATATTTATAACAATATGTTCAGCCACACAAGGTTGTTGCTAGAATTTCAATGATTAATGAACCAATATAATCCTATTCCAGTAGATTAAATTAAGTTTAAATCCACAACTACAACATAGTTTGATCGGTATAAGGATTCAATCATTCATGGCATTCACAACTCAAAGTAAAACATTTATAGCATTCACAGCAGGTATATCTCACAATTAATATGCTTGAAAATTAAAGAGATAAGGGATAAGAATCACACCGAGATTTTTTACAAGGTTCGGCAACATGCCTACGTCCTTACCTCAAGCAAACCGCTATAAGGATTTTACTAAACTCTCCTTTCAGTAGGTGGAGCACCTCTAAAGTAAGAACAAACCTTTTGGTTGTCAGTGATTCACACCCGAATCGTCACTTCACAAATAAAACAATAGCATATTTGTACAAAGAAAAACTCTATCAATAGAGCAGATTTGTACATTTAAAAACCATTATGATACTCTAAAAAAGGTATTACTATGAAGCTCAAATAGATAGGCTAGGTTTTCTGGGTTTTGAAAGCTTTGAACTTGAAAAACAAATCAAAAAATTAGTTTCACCAAGGGGAACGGTGCACAACAGATTTTTTTCAATATAAAATCAATGTATTCTCTCTTTTTTCAACATATAAAACAAGTTTAGAAACATGTATTTATATGCAAAATGGTGTACTAGCCATTTTATGACCGTTGGGCTTTAAAAGATAATTAATCATTTTAAAAACTAGCCATTACGACTTTTTGTCGTGATGTTCGGTCGACTGAACTGAAGGTTTGGTCCCCTAAACCACCTGAAGATGAAAATTCTGAAAGTCAGTAGTGTGGACACCCTATTTTTGCCCTAACCAAATAGAACAAGGGGTCCCCTCTTATTTTCTTATTATTATTATTATTATTATTATTATTATTATTATTATTATTATTATTATTTTCCTATATTATTAGTACTTTACTATTATTTTTCTAGTATTTTTATTATCATTATTATTATTTTTCATTGTTATTATTATTACTAGTATTTTTATTATCTTTATTTTATTTTTACTTTACTATAATTATTTTTTTTTTCCATTTATTTTATTGTTATTATTTTTTGATATATTATTATTATTATTATTATTATTATTATTATTTTATTTTTCTATATTATTATAAGTAATTTATTATTATCACTATTATTTATTTATTATTATAATTATTATTATTATTATTTTATCTTTATTATTTTTATTTTTACTATAATTATTTATTACTATTTACTATATGGTAGTATTATTATTATTATTACCTTATTGATATTTATATTATTATGATTATTATTAATAATATTATTTCCTTTTTCATTATTACCATAAGAATAAAAAATAAAAAAAAAAGAGAAAAAGAAAAATAAAATCCAAAAAGGGAAATGTTTTTAGGGTTTTCAAAAATTTTTTATAAGAGGGGAGGCCAAGACAAGGAAGGAGGAGGCGGAGGCAGCGCACGAACACGGGGTGCGCACAGCAAATAGCCGCGAGCGACCAACTTCCCAGCCTCCATCCTCTCTTCTCCATCTCCATCTCACAGGTAACACCATTACCGCCAACCCGAGGCTCCCTCCACAGCAGAATAGAGCCCATCGCAGCAGCCCCTGCAGATCACGGTAGCGTCTCCATAACCAGCAGCTCCGGCAGAATCATCACAGCCCAACCTCCAGCAATCACCAACAACTACCACCACCCTCTTCGCAGCTCCGGCGACAGAAGCACCCAGCCACCACTCGTCACAATCCGGAGACCCTCTGCACCAGCCACGCTCAACTCCGGCCACCCCCAGCGGCCCTGTTACTTCTGCTGCTGCAACTCCGCAGACCCCACCAGCAACCACTGCCAGATTGCTGCACTCCGGCGACACCTCCCACGGCCACACCAGACTACAACCGAAGCCATCTGCCAGCCAAGGAGACCAACCTCCACATTGCAGACCCGAACCAAGTCAAACCAGCAGGTCTAGCCACTCACCACCCCGCCCAGGCATCACCGTCGCCGTCGGCAAGACCTCCCAGTGCCCCCTGCTCCCTTCTCCGGCAACCCCCCTTGGTGAGTTCCCTTGCCTACACTTACCCACACACGCACACACTGCACACACACTACACACACATTGCAAACACACAGCAAAACACAAAAAAAAACTCACCTTTAAACACACAGCAAGCACACTGCAAACACACACACGCTGAAACACACAGTGAGTTTCCTGCCTTTTGACACACACACAGCACTCATACCTTTTTTATTTTATTTTATTAAATGTTTGTATACCCCTTGTGATAATCCATGATCAGTTTTTATTTTATTTTGTTGTAGGTTTTATTTTTATTTTTTTTCCTGCAACATGTGTCTTAGAATTTAATGTCCATGTTCATATTTTGTGATATTTATTGCAACCTTGAGGTTTATATTGTTATCATATGAGTTTAAAGGTTTTAATGTTAATATCCATATTAATTTTTATTTTTATTTTTTTCCTCTGTTGTATCATTGTTTATATAAAATAATTGCTGTCATGTTGTAAAGTATTTATTGTTAAGGTGTTTTTCACATTATATGTGTATTATTATTATGGTCTTATTTTATTTTGTTTTGTTTTTGTTTTTTTTTTTTTTGTCTTTTGTCTTTTTGGTGTTTATGATTTATTGTTATAAACTGACTTTAGTATTGACATCATGTTTTATATATGTGTAAACTTTTTATATATTTTAATGACTAGTATACATGTTTATATTTTCACTTCTTGTTATATTATTCAAAGTTCTAAATTTGCAGTTGTATTATTCAAGCTCTCATTATCTTCATATTATTCATAGTTATTGTATATTATTTAGGGTTGAATTATGTTAAGTTATTATTTAAAGATATTGATGATCTTGATCGCTTTCCATGTTTAGGATTCAATTACTTCCATATAACTTGTGTACTAATTTTGGGAATGTCATATCATCGTATAGTGATCTTAAGGGTTTCCATAAAGTGTATATTAATTCTTTGGCTTCTATATGGCTTGGAAGAATTTGATTTATTTTCCATATTTATGTACAGCGTTTCCATATTAAGGTATATTAATATTTTAGAGTTTGTGTATATTTTATAATAGATCCATGATGTAAATTCTTGTCCATAATCTCATTCTATCTCCTTACATGTTTATAAAAAGTACATAATTTTTAGGGTCTGATTGTTTCCATTCTAGAGTATATCATTAGGATTTGATTATTAATACTCGGGGTTTTATCATTGAAAATTTGACTATTATGATATATAATATTTACGTGTTATGTCTTATATTTTAAGTAGTATATTATTTTTTGTTATTAGCTATTTGAAATTTTTGTGAAATACAGAAAAATAAAAAATAAAAATAGAAAACTAAGAGCAAATTCTAAAAACATTTTTGACTTTGACTTTCACTATTTTCTTTAATTATATATATATATTTTTTGAAAACCTCCCAAGCTAGTAGTTTTATACTTAGGAAAAACCCTATAAGATTTGAAAAAAAAAAAATTTTGGGAGGGTATTTTTGTAAATTATTTTCGATTTTATCCCTATGATTTTATTGCGGGGGTATGAGCCTTCGGGCATCACGTACCCTAAGCTCTGAGGGAATATATATGTATATATTATCTTCATTTATTTATTATTTTATTTATTTATTTATTTTTCACATGTATTTATAAATTCATAAAAAGGAGTAATTTAAAGACTTATTAGGTTAACTTATGTATAATTTTAAATTAATTAGGTACCGTTCATAAGAACGGGCGCGTAGGGGGTGCTTGTACCTTCCCCTCGCGTAACTGAACTCCCGACCCCAACTCTGGTAATGTAGACCGATTCTACCCCTAACCGGGTAGTAATCATGTGTTCTAACCGCACTAAAGGTTAGTGGCGACTCCGATATTCCATGTTTTTCCATGAAAATATTAAATTGATTTTTATTTCGCCGCCCGGGGCACACGCGCTCCCGGGACGCCGCGACAAGTAGCATTTCGATCACCTGAACTCTAAGTTTGGTCGCTTGAACTTGTTCAATTGATTGAACCTTGAGGTTCGGTCGCCTAAACTGCTAGGAAATTTCTGCCACGATATTCCTAAACACCCTTAAGTATTTGGAGCATAACATTTTCTAGATAACTCAAAAAGGACGATCTAAGTATCAATAGAAAGTTAAGAAAAAATCTCACAACTTTTTTGTTGAAGACTTTTGAAGATGAGAAGATATAAATAGAGAATATCGCATATCAATGTGGCAGCAGAAAAAAGAAGGGGATTTGGAGAATCCTATTTTAGGGTTTTTCATTCCAAAAAATGATTTAAGCCTTTAGAAATAACTTTTGATCTTGTAAAAATATTTTTCAAGATATTTAAAAATGCCTAAGGTCCAACTAATTTTCCTAAGAGCTTCATAAAAAAAAAATACTAATATGAGAAGTACTTTCATGAGACCTATCGTACAATACACATGGACTATCTTGGTTTTCTTCTCTTTAAGCTTGATCTTCATCCAAGCTTTTCTTCAATAGTCATTTATGATTTACTTGTGTTCTTCATGGCTTTCCATTTGTCATATTTCATTGTGCTTTTAATTTATAATACCTATAAATACACTTGAAAGTACAATCAGATGCCTTGGTTTGTCATTATCAAAATGAGATTAAGCTTTGTTAGGTCAACATGGTGATGGTTGCAATGATGGTTGTCTAAAATTGGAAAAGATTGAGCACTAGATTTTATTTTTATTTTTTTTGCATTCAATATTTTATATAACTATTTTCTATAAATGGTTAATTTTGTTAACATTTCAGATTATGAACTTGTTTTATTAATATTTTGTATTTTGGGACATGGATTACTTGAGAAGTTTGAATAGCTTAGATTTCTTGTTGGACATGAAATCAACTATCCTATGTTTATATTTTGATTAATGAAAGTGCTTGTTGGAATTGGTGTGATCCCAAGGAGGGGTGAATTGGGTACTTAAAAATATTTCAGTTAATTTAAGCATTTCACCGATTCACCACAAATCGTATCCCATTCAAATATAGTCGTGTATGTAGAGTGATTAAGCAATGTGTGTAGACATACACATGTAGAGGATATCTCATTTAACCATGGATGAACAAGCATACACATACTGAATTTGAAGTGTAATAATTAAATGAGATAAGGAAAAAGAGAGAGACACACACGATATTTGTTATCGAGGTTCGGCAAAACCGACCTATGTCCCTGCCTTGGGCATACCCCACAATTATTTCACTAACTCGGCTCACTTAACGAGTAGAGCAGAAACTGTTTACAACCTCCTTTCCTTACTAGGTGAGGAATACCCCAAGTCACATTGCAGGGCAGATCCCAACCTACATACCTCTCCTTACAGGGTGATAAATACCCCAACTCAATTACCATGCTGAGCCGAACTGATCTCCCTTATGGGGTGGAGACTCCTCAGTTCAATTTCCGGGCTGAACCCAACTAGTCTCCCTTATGGGGCAGAGACTCACCAATTCAATTTACGAGTTGAACTCAACCGATCTAATAAAAAAATTTTGTACATTTGAAATGCTTCTAAATACAAGCAAAGATGTACACAATGATGCTCTAAAAATGCACTCTTAGATGATATGAAATATGCTTAGTAGAGTAAGAGTGCTTTTCTCAAAATGATGTTTTCAATCTTTGAAGAAAATGTATATAATACAATGCTTCAAAGATTTGAACCCAAATAAAAATATCTCCAAAAATATATTTCAATAAAAATATAGGAGAACCTAGGGTTTGCTCTTCAAATAGTTTTTGTACAAATAAAATATATATGAATATATATATAAAAGATAAATATGTTCTCCAATAAAGATTTTTTCAATAAAAGATTATTTAGAGAAGTTAGGATTTAAGCTCAAAAGGTGTTTGTGCAATAAACACTATATGTTCTTTGACCATAAAAATAAATGCCCAAATCAAATTCTCTTTTAAAAAGATTTTCAAAGAAAGAGTGAAAAAGAGTTGGAGAGATTAAAATATTTTACCCCAAAGAAATGATTTTTGCAATAAAAATAGTTTGGGGGAACTTTGATTAAGAAAATATTTTGAGAGGATTTTAACATTAATCAAAGTTACTAATCTGAGTTATGAAGGGGGTATTTATAGATTTTCAAGAATTTTGACCGTTGAGGGACACAGAGAGAATTTTGAAATTTGTTTAATTAAAAATTAATTACGTTTATGCCCTTGACAAATTTGAAACTCGAGAGATTCGGCTTGTTGACCTTCAAGGTCAGTCGACTGAATACACATAACCATTTTGAGTTTTGAAATAGGTTTGGTTGGCTGTGGGAATGATCGATTGGTTGAGCAAGGCGATTTGCCGAACCTTCATTGGTAGTGACCCGAAGAATAATAGCATTTTAATAATAATAATAAGAGGGAAAGAAAATAAATACAGAAATAGAAAGAGGTTGTAAACTTTGTCGACGAATACAGGGTTTCATCGATGAAGGTTTAAATAATTTTGTCGACGAATACAGGACTTTGTCGACGAGAAAATGCCGAGAGACGGATCCGGGCTGCTCTGAATTTCGTCGACGAATACAGGGACTCGTTGATGAATTTACTGAAAGACTCATCGAGGAGGTGACGTGTCTCGTTGACGAATCTGGCAGTATAAATAGAGGGAAACCGGGATATTTTATCATTTTCACCGTGCCTCTCTCTCTCCTCTCTCTCTCTCTCTCTCTACGTCTCCCTTTCCCTTCTCTCTTCGATTCCGGCCCTACCAGTCGCCAGATCGATGATCTGAAGCTACCACGACGCTCCTAGTGGAGTTCTCTATAAATCTGCCGGAGCAGATTGTCGAGAAAACAGAGTTGGAATTCATCCCAAATTCAGGGTAAGACCTTTTAGTCCCTTTTTGATCTTACGACAGTTATAAGAAATGATATAGGTAGAAAAATATTGATATTATGTTCTGGCAAATATTATTTTCAGAGTGTTTTGTAGGAGGCCCTGCGGGAGTTAGGCTAGTATTCCATAGGGGCTTTCCAGTAGTCAGGTAAGGAAAATATGCTATGCTAGGTATTTCTTAAAATACTATATAGCTTATTTAATTAAGAAAATTATGTATTTAGTATGGTGTGGCTTGTGAATATGAATATGGTACGGGGATATGTTTTACGAATTTAGTTTCATGATTTTATGAATTTCAGTATTATGTTTATGTGAATTTCAGTACCATGATTTTATGGATTTTAGTACCATGATTATATGGATCTCAGTACCATGATTACACAAATATCAGTATTATGATTATGCAGCTTTAGTATTATGATTATGCAGTTCTCAGTATTATGTATGAACTACAGTTACAGTTTATGCAGCATCATGGTTATTTCAGTACTTCAGAATCATGGTAAATCATATATATATATATATATATATAGAAATATATTATATTATATCCGACCCTGTTGGACTTGCAGCTACAGAGCACGGTACCGTTGCTACAGATATTATGTTACTATATGAGTGCAACCATCTATTCAGATAATACGTGGTAAGGTCGACCACCTAGGCCCTTGAAGAGGTTGGGCTCCCCATCTAGATATGGGTTGAGGTGGGTAGGTCGATTGATGGAGTTCAATGATTTATTCCTGGTTGGCCAGCCAGGGTAAATCCAGCCTACGGGCCACACAACCTTGTCATGAGGGGGCAAATCATGACACACAGATATCCACAGGGAACAGTTTCAGTTACTATTACATACGTATGGATTTACAGAAACACGGACCATACTTATGTACACTAGAAGTACTTTGAATTATAACCAATATACTGTTATATTAAGCAATAGGGAAAAGGGGTGGTGTGTTTTATTATTTATACTATACTTTTGTACTCAGTTATTCATGTTTATATGAAAACAGCTTTCATGATATAATTTGCCACACACTAGTAATAGAATATTTCTTCTTACTGAATGTTGGCTCATCCCAGTGTTGAAATATTTTTTAGGTGATCCAGGTAGGCGAGCAGACCAGGCTCGCAGATAGAAGGCCTTTTGTAGTGCCCTGTGAGAGAGTGAGTACATTTTTGGGGAGTGTTTTTGTATATCCCAGTATAGTTGAGGGAGTTTTTGAAAAAAATAGATATATGTGTATATTTTGGGGAACATGATAGTACTCTGGTATTGGTTTTGTATTGTATATAATGGTTTATGGTTATGTTTATTCAGTTTCTGCTTCTTGCTACTTAGATTTATGGTTAGGTTTACCCCAAGCATGGTATCAGAGCATGTAGAATATTAGCGTAAAAAAAAAAAACATCAGTTTACTAAGCAGGTTGTTACATCATTGGTTCGGTCGCCCGGTCTTAAGGTTGGTCTGTCGATTCTTGAGGGTCGATCACTCGGGGTGCTTTTGAGCTCAGAGGAATGTCGACCAGGGCAAGTAGAAAGGTCAAACTTCATTGGTCGGTTGACCGTGGAAGCTATGTTCAAATTAAGGTCGGTTGGCCAAGGCTTTACAGTACATGTCTCACGTGGCAGGTTAGGTCGACCGAGTCATTTAGTATATAATCAGTCGGTCGACTGGGCTATGTAAAAATTACATTTTTGCCCTCTTTTGACCTAGAAACTTTATCAACCCTATGTGTATGAGTATGAAAATATGAGTAAAGGGTTTTCCATGTAAATTTAGGTTCCCTAAGGTCAGTCTATGGTCAATCTGAGCATTAAATCATATCATGCAGATGCATGCATTATTACAAACCAAATATGAAAACTTAAATGCAATACAAATGAAATCAAATGTCTTCCTCTTCTCCTTTGCTTTTTTGTCTTCATGGAATATGCTAGATTAAGCTTTAAGTCTTGTCTTGGCTTCCATGTTCTTTTACCCTTATGTGTGTGCTAAATAATATACCTGTTCACAAGGTAAGTACACATAAAAGATACTTGTGCTTTGTCAGCATCAAAACAGGGATCAAACTCAAAAAGTCAATAATCTCCTCCTTTTTTATGATGACAAACGCACCAGAGCAAAATGGGGTTAAGTGTAAAGACCCGAAAAAAAAATTTAATATTATTAACTAATTAATTATTATTATTAAATTGAATTAATGAAATAAATAGTAGGATGAATATATTAGTATACATACATACATACATATATATATATATATATGTATGTAAAATATTAATATAATGTTATAATGGCTTAAGTAAGATAATTAAATGTTAGTGGAATGCATTAAATGCATAAAGGACATTTGAGATTAAGTTTATAATAATATATATAAAAGTTAAAGTAGATATAATGATATTATATAAGTTGGTGGGGGATAGCAATCCAAAGAAAACCAAATTGGATTGAAATTCCAATTCAAATTTTAATTGCAAGCAGAAGCTCCCATCTCACGTACTGCTCTCTCTCCAACTCTCACTCCTCCACGGTCACATCTCTCTCTCTCTCTCTCTAAAATTTCTTGCCAAATATTCGGTCGATCAGAAAATGGAAGGTACTGTTGGATTCCTAACTCCGCTACCAAAATTTCTACCGGAACGGATTTGTCATGGGAGCGGCGTAGACACCACTTCTGGGAAAAGGTAAACCCTCACTTTTTACTCAATTTCTCCTTAGATCTTCAGCTAAATCAACGATCAGGCACCACCACGGGGTCCTAGTCGCGATCATCGTCATTTTGGCCAGAATAAATTTTCAATTTGGGTTTCCTAGGCACCACTACAAAGTGAGAGTGAGATTTAGTGAATTAAGTAAATTGGTTATATTTGAGAGTATAATTATTTATTTGGAATTTATGGGTCAAGGAAATGTTAAAATAGTATTTTATTTAGGATTGATTTAATAGAACTAGGATTTTTGATTCAGGGTTCGAGTGAGCGCCATAGGTATCTTTTCGGGGTCCCTGTTAGCATAGTTCAAGAAACGAGGTAAGGGGAAATATATATTAAACTAGATTTTTATGAATTAATTGAATAATGAAATATGTTATGAATATACATGTATATGTTTTTGTATGGGTTTAAAATGTCAACCATTTAAATTACGTTTTATGAGCCTAAGGTTGTTTATTTAGATACACATATGTGAAAATGAACTGATGTAAGTGAATGATATTTTCAGGATAACTATGTAAAGAGGAAAGGCATATTTTCAGTGTATAAATGTTAAATGTAGGTTAACTTATTTTTAAAATATATATATATATATATATATAATTGAATTTTACTTCTAAATAGTGTGGCATGAGTAAAATAGAATTCTATGTGGAATTATGTTATATGTATGAGATGCAGGATATGCAGGAAATAAACTGAGTATGAAAACGATATATGAAATATGCTGCATGTGAGTGTTAATGCAACCATGAAAACAAAAACAGTTGTAAGATGCTGGGTAGTAGATTAGCGCATTTCTATGTGGACTAACACAAAAACAGCTGAAAGATGCTGGGACTAATACAAAAACAGCTGAAAGATGCTGGGTATATTATGAAATGAAATGAAAATGAGAATGAAATGAAAATGAAATTTAAACGATGTGAAATGAGAAAGAGCCACGTAAAGTGAAATGTTATGAAATGTCAAAGTAGAGAATATGAATAGATGAGAATTACAAAATAATGATAGACAAAATAATGTATTATGGTAGTATCATTATTTATGCTTGTAGAACATGTTACGTTTGGGTGGGGCAAACTCTTCGCACGAGGGCTTGCTACGAAAGGCGAGTGCCCTGATTAGTATCAAGTGTAGCAGTAGGCTGCATAACGTATTAGGACAAAGGGAAATTACTTGTATGGGCGCGTTGATTTTCCTATTCTTGGGAGCTTTCGCTAGTAAACCTTTGTATAAATAGTGTGAGTACGAGATTACTTTTTCACTTGAGGGCTTACTAAGTAAGGTAAGTGTCTTGATATGCTTCAGTTGTGACCATTGGTTGCCTAAAGTATCAGAGCAAAGGGATGCTACTTGTATGAGTGGGTAATCACCCCAATCCTTAGGTATTCTCGTGGATAAAATACTTTGCATGTGTTGGATGAGGCTCAGGATTCTCGTGGACAAAGGGATAATTTAACATAAAACATAATATAAACCAGTTCTTTTTATCCACACATCGACAAAACCCTGCCCAGAGCTTTCTAAGCTCGATCACTTGGAATACCTGAAAAGATTAAATAATCGTCAAGGTGAGACACCTCTCAGTAAGGAAAAAATAAGTTATAACAGTGACTGAAGTGTTTGATATATAATTACAAAATATACATACAATTGAAATCCACTACCAATAACAGTTGAGAAAATGCAAACTTAATCACAACATTTTTTCTTCTCTATCACCCAATCACATACACACATAGATAATTATTTTTACTGATAATTCCCAAGAATAAGGAAGTCTGCCTGTCCATACAAGTAGATTCTCATCTGCTTTGGTGCTAACACCAGGGCACTCACCTTTCTAAGTAAGCCCTCAGGTTATGTATTCAGGTAAAGTCTCTGAGAATAGGGAAGGTCACCCGCCCATACAAGTGGCTTCCCTTTACTCTGGTATCCACAAATAATTACCGGAGTACTAGCCTTCCTCAGCTAGCCCTCGGGTGGAGTATTTTACTTTACCATAAATACTCAAGTAATTAAAGTCACATGCAACCAATAATAACCATTTCACAAAGTTCCACATGTACATACATATCACAATCAATCCACATAGGATTTACACATTCCACATTCTCATCCACATAGGGTCCATATCCACACAGAATACAACGTCCACACAGGAATCTAATCCATATAAAATACATGTCCACATAGGACTGGTCCACACAATACTATCATTTATACAACATACATGTCCACACAGGACTAGTCCACACAGGTTACACGGTCCACACAGGACTAATCATCACACAGATTACAACACAAACCACCTTGTTCATGGTAAATGGGTAAAACTAACTACTCATACCATTGCCAATGTTTACCCCCCCAATATAAACGCCCATATAACGACTTCCTCATACCACTGCCAACGTTATATGATAGTTATATCAGGTATGATATAACGACCTCTTCATACCACCGCCAATGCTATATCGCAATTTACATGAACCACAACACAAATCAATATCAAATTAACCACACTAACACATCCACGCATCTACCACAGTATACACAATCGAACGGTATCCACAACCAACCAGTATTTTCATCCAAATAGAAATCGCAGCTCACACAGTATTCACAATCATATCATAAATCATAATTCCACAGTACTCGCGACCATTTAATTATCAAAGTTGTTTTCAAGTCACATGATTTTTTTCCCAGTATAATATATAATCAAAAATAGTATTTTTAGTACCTACACTGTTTAGAAAATTATACCTAAATATATAGAATTTATACCCAAAAAGTAACCAGTTTAAAATTAATAAAAAATTATTATAAATTATTTCCTCTTACCTGTTCCTCAGGATTCTACCTAAAATCGAACAAACACGAGACCCTGTATTTCAAAAATCTCAACTTACTCAAATCTTAGAAAAATGCTTATTTAATGTTTCCTAGGCTCCAAATAATTATATTTAACATAAAAACTCCAAAATAACTCACTTACCCTAGTTTTGGGATGTTTCCCCAAACTTCTTAAATCGAAATTCAGCTCCACCTATGCTGCAAAGAATCTTTCCCAAAGTCTCGTGGTAACTTCCGATCGTCGAATCGGGCTAAAATCGAGCCAGACTCGAAGAGAGAAAGTAGAGATGCCATTTTCAGAGAGAGAAACAGAAGGAAAAACGAGTTTCTCTGCTGAAATTCTGATTTTTTCCTATTTATAGGCAACTTGCCACGTGGCCTTGTCAATGAGACCTATGGACTTGTCGATGAGTCAAGAACACAGTTCGTGGACAAATCCGGGAGCTCGTCGACGAAATTCAGAAACTTGAAAACCTCCCTCGGTGAACCCTCATCGATGAGACATGCATACTTGGCGATGAGGCTCAGATGATTGCTTGTCGACGAGACAATCAAGTTCGTCGACGAGCACCTACTTATTATCCTTTTAAAATTTATTTTTCTTTTATTATATTTTCCCTTTTCCTTTTATTATCTTTCTTATTATTTTAAATAGTTAAAATTTTTCGAGTCGTTACAAAACAGATAAAGGCAATTTGGTTCTCATAATCATAGGCCTAGCAATGAGTTGAAGTCTCTTAATAAAAGATTCAGCTAAACCATTTTGTGTATAGGTATGAGCAACGGGATGTTCAACATCTATTCCAAGTGACATGTAATAGTTATCAAAAGTTTGGGACGTAAATTCACCAACATTATTCAAACGAATTAATTTAATTGGATAATCGAGAAAATGAGCTTGTAATCTAATAAGTTGATAAAGAAGTCTAGCAAATGCAATATTACGAGTAGAAAGTAGAGAAACATGTAACCAGATGCTTCAATTAAGACCATGAAATATCTAAATAGTCTAGATGGTGGGTGTATTGGTCTGCATGTATCACTATGAATTCTTTGTAAGGAACTAGGAGATTCAATACTTACCTTTGAAATAGATGGTTTGACAATTAATTTCCCTTGATAGCAAGTAGTACACATGAAATCGCTTGATAAAAGAATCTTCTGGTTCTTTAGTAGATGACCATATGATGTTTCAATGATTCTTGGCACCATTATATCTCCAGGATGTCCAAGACAATCATGCCAAAGTGTAAATAACTTTAGGTCATTGCACTTCTGGTGCAATACATTATATGATTCAACTACTTTAATCTTTGTATAATACAATCTAAAAGATAGAGTTGACAGTTTTTCTAAAATTTATTTCTTTCCAAAAACAATAAAAGTAATATAAATGAATTCTTTACCGCCTTCATTTGCAGTTTTAATGTGATATTCATTGAGTCTTAAATCTTTAGAGCTTAACTGATTTCTTTTGGATCTGCAGGAATATAAAGCTTCATTAATTTGTACTAAAGTACCATTTGGTAATTTTATATTAGCTCTTTCGAAACCTTCAATCAAATTGTAGAACAAGATATTGTATTAACATTTATTGAAGATATATTCAAGTAATGAAATTATTTCCTATCTCGAAGAATTATGTGTGTTGCAGCACTGTCAGCTATACAAACTTATTCCATAAACATCTTAGAATCAATAAAAGTTTTAAGGCAATCCACACTACAATACATATTTTAAAAACACATTATCATACCAAAATTTATCTATTTAAACCCAAATACAATATTGCTTACTTTATATTTTAAAATATTACATCATTATTTTCGTCTTATTTTACAAAAAAATCAGCAACATCAAGATAAACAAAGTTGAATGGTTTAACATCGAGGTCTGTTGGAATAACATTGTCAACAAAATGTGTTTCAACTTCTTTACTTTTTTTCTTTTCTTTTATAGAGGTTTTGTATAGATCTACCAAGTGTCTGGGTGTACGACAAGTACGCGACCAATGACCATTTCCTCCGCATCTGTAGCATTTATTTTCATGATGCCCGAGTTATTGATCCTGATCATTATCCCGATTCTGGAGGACATCCCTCTTCTAGGGGATTGTAGCTTCACGTCGATGCCAGTAATTATTTCGATTATGACCACGACCATGCCCATGGCCATGCCTGTGGCCTCGTCCTCGACCATAAGATGTATTCATATTCACTTCAAGGAATGAGGTTGAACTAGTTGGACGAGTTTGGTGATTTTTCATCAAAAGCTTGTTATTTTACTCAAAAATAAGAAGACATTATGTAACGACTTGCTATTTATTTAGCATTTTTTTTATACCATAAATATCATATGTCTGAAAACTACTGAAAATATCTCAGGCTTAGAGGAGCACTGAGGAGCTCTGTATGTCATACACCTAAGCAGCGGTAACTGTGAAACTATAAACTATCATATATATATATATATATGCATACAATACCAGAAAACTAGAATATTCTAAAGTATGTTTACAACATAAAATACTAGTGATGTCACCACAATCTGGAAACTACCCCCAAAACACTGGCACCAAAATACACCTACTGTAATAACCCAAGAAATCTATTAAGGCTTTGTCAACGTACACAGGGGTTTCGTCGACGAAGGTTCATGAGGACTTCGTTGACAAGGACACGTCTCATCGACGAAAAGATATCGAGAGGGGTATATGGCAATCTAAAATTCGTCGACAAGGAGTGAAGGTTCGTCGACGAACTTTTTCAGGGTCTCGTCGCCGAGGTGACGTGTCTCGTCGACGAATCCAACTCTATAAATAACTGAAACTCGAAATTTTGGTAGATTTTTGACGCATGAAAACCTCTATCTCTCTTTCTAAAACGTTTCCCTCCCCTTCTCTCTTCGACCCTGGCTTCGTTCCTCGCCAAATTGAAGATCTGAGGCCACCATGACGCTCCTGGTGAAGTTCTTTGCACGTCTACCGAAGTTGATTCTAGGTGGAATTGGTTTGGAATTCATCCCAATTTCAGGGTAAGGTCATTCATTCAGTATTTTCTTTCCCTCCAGTTATAAGAAATGTTGTATACAGAAAAATACTGATATTTAGTTATGGGGGATGTTGTTTTCAGGAGGTTGAGCTGGGAACTCTACGGGTATAGGGCTAGAGTTCAGTAGGGTTTTTCAGAATCTAGGTAAGGGAAATATGCTATGCTAGGGTATTTTTAGAATGTTTATCAGCAGATTATGTATGCATATTCTACAAGCATGATGATCAGTTTATTTTCTAGAATATTACGAGTATCATTATTTCAGTGAAATTACAGATAAGAAGCATGAGATTTAATTATACAGTTATGTGGCCTGGGTTTATTATAGTATATTATGATGATTACAAAATTTTACAGATTTTCAGATACATAGTTTATTAGCAAAAAATGAGATTTATAACATTTCTCAGAATAACATGATTTCTAAACCATAACACTCAGAGAGATATTACAGACAGATATACAGATATTTCAGACAAACATTACAAATAGCACAGACAGATATTACATATAATGCAGATAGATATTCCATATATATTTCAGAAAGATATTATATATATTTCAGTCAGATATTTCAGATATTACCATGTTATGGTTGTTTCAAAATCATGTTAAAAGCAGCAAGATATATATATATATATATATATTTATTTATATATATACAGTATTACACGATATCAGAACCCTGTGGAAATTTCAGACAGAGTTATACAGCAGAGCACAGTACCATTGCTATTTACAAAATATAGTGCAACCACATAACTCATATAATATGTGGATTCCATCTAACCGAGCCAGAAGAGATTGTAGTCTCCCTAGCAAGCGGGGTTGAGGTGGCCGGTTAGACGATATTAGAGTTTGGAGATTGTCCGCAGAGATTATAGTAGGCCAGATTGGCATATGTACAAATATAAATTGACTTACCTGGTAGGCCCACTAGAGTAAGTCCAGCCTACAGGCCGCTCAACTCTATCATGAGGGGTTATATCATAATATTCAGATCCCAAAGTATAGCAAAAGTTTCTATGTACAGATATATCACACAGCATTAGTTTATATTATTATATTAGCAGTACGTTCATATAGCAAACTCAGATACACAACTATACTTTAAATTACATTTCATATATTCTGTACAGTTTATCAGCTTACTCAGATTACAGTATCAGTATTATTTCAGTATTTTAAATGTGTAACTCAGCCGCCACACACTAGTAATAGCATATTTCCTCTTACTGAATGTCGACTCATCCTAGTGACTAATTATTTTTCAGGAGATCTTGTTAGGTGAGCAGATCAGACTCGCGGTTAGAGATTGTCTTGGGCTGCCCTTGCTGGAAGGGTAGGTGTATTTTCGATGCCAATGATTTGGGGAGATTTCAAGTTTTGGATGTTGTCACTGGGGATTTTGTGCTGTAATTATATTTCAGAGTATTATAGTTTTCTAGTATTGCATATAGCAGTTCCCAGTTTTGTGCACTGCTGCTTAGTTATGTATGACGTACAGAGTTTCCTTAGTGCTCCTTTGGGTTTGAGATGTTATTATTAGTATTTCAGACAGATGATATTTATGATATATAGGTAGAATAAAAAAATATTAAAGAAATAGCAGGTCGTTACAGTTTGGTATCAGAGCCTAAGTTGTTAGGTTCTGTAGACTTTAAAATGCAGCGGGAACAATACTAGAATATAGGAAAAGAATTTGAGGTTTTGTTTTATGGTCTTAATACATGATTTTTGTGGTAGTTTCTGTGTTTTTCCTAAGCTGACGATTTCAGGAAAACCATAGTAAACTATCGACAAGTCATGTGTTTGGGTTACAGGATTGGATTTTGGGATAGGATCGGGGGGAAAAGTTGACAGTGAATTTGAGGTTTTAGTTGAATGGAGTAAAGTAGATCTGTATAGGGTTTTAAAATAGTCTTCTATGTATTTTCAGGATGGATCCATGAAGTAGTGGTATAGATGCAGGAGGTGATAGACCAAGACCTTCCAATATGGGAGGTAGGGGTACAAATGTCGTCTTACACAACGTCACTCAGCAGATAATGTGTAAAGACCCGAAAAATTAAAATGATTAAAAAAAAGATAAAATAACAAACAAATAAATAAAAGGAATGGTGTGGGAAAAAGAAAAAAAAAATTAAAATTAAAGAAATTAAATTAAATTAAGATAAATTAAATAATTAAATAATTAGTTATTAAATTAAACATTTTTACATCAGATTTTAAAAAAAAAATCTAATCGAAATAAGAGAAATATATATATATAAAGTAACTGAAGAAAAAGAAGTTAATTTTTTCTTAATTACACAAAGGCGCCCAACCCCCCCCCCCCTTGAATATTTCTCCTGCGCAGCCAACACTCGCTTCGTCTCCGTCTCTCTCCTTCTCTCAATTTCTTGACGAGTTTGCGGTGGATCGGGAAACGGAAGGTGCTATTGGTTTCTTGGTTCCATTGTCGACATTTCTACTGGAACAAATTTTTCATGGGAACGGCTTAGGCACTGTTCCTAGGGAAAGGTAATTTTTTTCCATTTTCCCAATTTCGCTGTTAATATGCGGTTAAATCGACGATCGGGTACCACCATGTGATCCTAATCACGATTGTTGTCATTTTGGTGTAGGTAAACTTCCAATTGGGGTTTTCTAGGCTCTACTCCAAAGCGAGAGTGGATTTGAGAAATTTGGCAATTTGAGTATATTTGCAGGTATTACTGTTTATTTAGGAATTATGGCCATAAGAAATATTTAAATAGTATTTTATTTAGGAATAATTTATTAGAATTAGGAATTTAATTTCAGGGTCCGGGTGAGCGCCACAGACATCTTTTCGGGGTCCTTGTTGGCGTAGTGCAAGAAATCAGGTAAAGGAAAAAATATATATTAAATCAGAATTTTTATAAATTAAATGAAAAATAAATTGTGTTATATGTACATGTAAATTTTTCAGTATGGGTTTAAAATGTCAACCATTTAAATTATGTTTTTCCGAATTTAGGACTGTTTATTATATACGTATATGTGAAATTGAACTGATGGAAGTGAAATATTTTTCAGAATAATTATGTAAGAAATTAAAAGTATTTTTCTAATATATGAATGTTAATTGTGGGTTAGTTTATTTTCAGGCAATGTATGAATTTTACAGCTCAATTGTGTGGCATGAGTAAATAGGAATGCTGTGTGGAAATATATTATATGTATGAGATGCATAATATACAGGGAATGAACTAAGTATAAAAATGTTAAATGAAATATGCTACTTGTGTGTGTTAATGCAACCATGTAAACAGTTGAAATATGCTGGGTAAACAGCTGAAATATGCTGGGTAAAACAGCTGAAAGTGGCTGGGTAAATGTGTAACAGCTGAAAAATGCTGAGTAAAACAGCTGAAAGATGCTGGGTATGAAATGAAAAGGAAATGAATGAAATGGAAATGAAATGTGAAATATGAACAATGTAAAATGGGAAAGAGTCACGTAAAGTGAAATGAAATGAAAAATAAAAGATGGAAATAGGAACAGTTGAGAGATGCAGAATAATGGCAAACAAAATAATGTACTATGGTATTATCAATATTTATGCTAGTAGAACATGTTACGATTGGGCGGGGTGTACTCTTTGCCTGAGGGCTTGTTCAGAAAGGCGAGTGCCCTGGTTGTATCAGGTGTAGTAGTAGGCTGCATAATGTGTTAGGGCAGAGGGAAACTACTTGTATGAGCGGGTAGATTTCCCTATTCTTGGGAGCCTTCACCAGTAAACTTTTGTATGAACCGTGTGAGTACGAGATCAATTTATCACTTGAGGGTTTACTGAGTAAGGTAAGTGCCTTGGTATGCTTTATTAGTGACCTTCGGGTTACCTAAGTATTAGAGTAGAGGGGTGCTACTTGTATGGGCGGGTAATCACCCCTATCATTGGGTAATCTCGTAGGTAAACCTTTGCATGTGATTGTTAGGTTCAGAAAATGACTTTCAGTGTTATGGTAATGATTTACAAATATTATAAAATGATATGTATAATCTCATGATCGTCACATGCTGAGTTTAATATATTGTTTCTTCCCTTACTGAGATGTGTCTTGCCCGAATATAAATGTATTTCTTTTTCAAGATATCCTCGAGGTCAAGCTTTTAGAGTTCGATGTTTTTATAGCATTATTGGGAAATAGAAAAAAAATGGTATATTTTTATTTTAAATTTGGGGAATATAAATATTTATGTTTTAAGTCTTTATGTTTTAAGGCTATTAAGTAAGGAATGATTGTGAAAATACTGAATTGTTTTGGGAGTTATGTATTTATGGAAATGCATATGATGGTTAATTTATTATGGATTATAGATAGATTTTAGAAAACTCTGGTATTATAATTGGGAGATTATGTTTATGTTTTCCGCTGCTTATATGTTGATTATGGATTATCAAGGATTTTATCAGGTATAACGCACTGGACCCAGGTTTAAGGGTTCGGGCCATTACATAATGACTAAGATGGCTAGAAACGGAGGAGAGCGTGGCTGCACGATTGAGCAGTTTACGAGGATGAAGCCTCCATCCTTTGCCGAAGGACCTGACCCAATTGTAGCTGAGAATTGGGTCCAGGATGTTGAGGAGATTCTAGCAGTACTGGCCCGTACAGATGAGCAGAAGGTGGCGTTTGCGTCGTTTAAGTTGATGGGAGAGGCAAAGCGCTGGTGCAAATCAACGCGGTTGATTGAAGAGCAAAGGTCGGATCTAGTTCCAATATCATGGAGTTGGTTCAAGGAACTATTCTTCGAGCAATATTTCCCTGTTATCATTCGAACTGTGAAGGCAACAGAGTTCCTACATTTGGCTTAGGGGCAGATGAAAGTATCCCAATATGCTGCACGGTTTATCGAATTGTTCCATTTCGCCCCACACTTAGCACTAGATGAAGAAAAAAAAGCCAAAAAATTCGAAGAGGGCTTGAGGCAGAATTTATTTGAGCAAGTCATTGGCTTCTGGGCTCATACATTCGTGGAGGTGGTAGATATAGCTGCTATTATAGAGAGTAGTATGTAGAGAGGTGTTGGGGCTTAGAGTTAGAGGAAGAGATCCGCGACTCAAGATCTATAGACGAGTTCCAGCCAAGGGCCATGGAGAGGAGATCGATATGGAGGTAGTCAGGGACAGATGATCGGCCGCGGTGGTCCTCTGAGTGGATGAGTTGTTCCTACCTGTCCCAGATATGGTTGCAGAGATCCAGGTGAATGCAGGATGGGTGAGGACATCTACTACCGATGCGGGAGACTCGGGCATATATATTGGTCGCGTTAAGGATTGCCAGCTCAGGCACCAACGCCCAAACCATTCGAGGTGGCTATCAAGCGCCCCGTGGAGGACAACAAAGGAATACAGCACCGACAAGAGTGTACACATTGACGCCGGGTGAGGCCAAGGTAGCTGGAGACGTAGTCACAGGTACCCTTACTGCTTTCTCATATACAACTGTTATTTTATTCGGTACAGGTGCCACCCACTCTTTTATTTCGTTGGTATATGCAAAATTAACGGGGTATGAGGCACAATCGTTGGATGTTGGATTAACTGTAACTACGCCAACTGGATCAGTAGTAAGATGTAGGAGGGTACTCAGAGACTTTCCAATGACTATTCAGGGAAAGATGTTACCAGCTGATTTGGTGATGTTAGATATGCAGGGGTTTGATATAATTCTAGGTATGGATTGGTTGGCAATTAATCATGCTAGTATTGACTATCATTTGAAAGAAGTGATTTTCAGACCTCTAGGCGAGCCTGAATACAGATTTCTTAGTTCGCGGGTACATTCTTCACCACAGCTGGTATTAGCTATACAGGTGAGAAAACTTATTCAAGATGGCTGCCAGGGATTTGTTGCTTACATGAAAGAATTGTTAATAGAAGAACTGAAACAAGCTGATATCCCTGTGGTCAAAGAATTTTTCAGATGTATTTCTAGAAGAATTACCTAGCCTACCACCGGATCGTGAAGTTAAGTTTATAGTGGATCTTCTACCGGGGTCAGCACCAATATCTAAAGCTGCTTACCGAATGGCCCCAGTCGAGTTAAAAGAATTAAAAGATCAATTGTAGGAATTACTGGATAAAGGATTTATTATGTAATGACCCGAATAATGATAATGTAATTTAAATGGAGAGGAAAGGAAATGGAAATAGTAACAGAAGGTGGCAGTTGACTTTGGGAGAAATAACTGAGGAAATTTATCAGGTCCTCATCGACGAACACAGGGGATTCGTTGACGAGGGTACAAGAGGGCCTAGTCGACAAAGACAAGTTTCGTCAACGAGAAGATACCAAGAGAGGATTTTGGGGAAATATGAAATTCATTGACGAAGGTGTAGGTCCGTCGAAGAACTTTCTACAGGACTCGTTGACGAGGTGACGTGTCTCACCGACAAATTTGGCCGTATAAATAGTTGAAACCCGGATTTAAACGCACAAAATTAAGAAAAATCTCTCTCTCCCTTCGGTTTCTCTCTCCTCTCTCTTCGATTTTGGCTCCATTGTTCGCCGGATCGACGATTTGAGCCACCACGACGCTCATGGGAAAGTTCTCTTCAAATCTGCCGGAGTGGATCGTTGGTGGAAGTTAGTCGAAATTCATCCCTGAGTTTAGGTAAAAATTTTTATTCAAAATTTGGTCTTTCCACAGTTGAAAGAAATGATGTACTCGAATAAATACTGAAATTTAGTTCTGGAAATTATCATTTTCAGGGTACTGCTTAGGGTTTCTTGCGGGTGTAAGACCAATATTATAAAGGGGCTTTTCAGTTGCAGGTAAGGGGATAAATTAAAACAGTTAATTTTCATTGAATTTACTATTATTTAATAGTAGAATAATTTTCAAAAAGCATGTGATTATATATAAGTATAATTGAGAAAATGTAAGTTTGGGAAAATACTGCAATTGTACAGGAAATGTGATTCAGAACAGAATATACGGTTTCATTCAATTCGTGTGGCATGAATATTATTTTATGTATATATATTATACCATGTTAAGCTAGATTTACAAGATAAAGCATGTTCACAAATATTTTTAGGAATAACATGATAAACACAGTAAAATATGATTTTAGAATAAATGATATGTTCGGTGCAAGGTCGTAATTGATGTTTGGTGCGAGGCCATATTTACTCATGTTATTCGGCGCAATGTCGTAATTATTCATGTTTTCGGCGCGAGGCCGTAATTATTATGTTAATGTATGATTCAGAAAAAAATGTTATTATTTGATTTACGATAAACAGTATATGTTTATGTACTATATGTTATCAGAATTCGGATGTTAGTTTAGTTCAGTTTCAGGAGCACGATACCATAACTTATAGATTAGATATCTATGATCATATTGGTGCTAACCACCCCACGAGGGGGTGGGAGATGGATAGTCGATGTGGCTTTCAGTGTAGAGTATAAACGTCCACCTGACAGTCCGGACCAAGGTGTGGCAAGCCCATTGTACTTATTAGACATTTTTGACTCGATAGTGGTTGGCCAGCCATTATCGGGTCCCGCCTTCGGGCTGCACAACTCGTCATGGGGGGTAATATATGACATCAACTAGCTATACATCCTGAATAGTTTTCAATATTATATATTATATCAGATAACACATGATTAGTATGATTACTTGGAAGTATGAAATTATATGTTTATCTAACCATATTATGGTTTATGTTTTATGGTATGTGAAATGTACGATATATGTATTACAACATTAAATATTCATGTTGTCACACAGTTGATTTTAATTTATCTACCCTTACTGAGAGGTGTCTCACCCCAAGTTTCAATTATTTTAAGAAACCCGGAGAGATCGGCGGGTCAGGGCTGCCGCTGAGTGAGTTGAGTTTCCCTACTAGAAGGGTAAGTTTTGGTCTAAGATCAGGAGATTTTTGTTATAAGATCTTAGTTTTAATTTGCATTTTGGAGATTATATATATAAATATAGTATCTTTGGGAATAGAGTAGACTCTGGTATTGTGAATTGTTGGTTGATAGTTGTGATTTACATTTACTGCTGCCTAGGTTCCGCTATGTATGATAGGTGTCCCCGCTACTCACGGGTTCGGGTTGACTATTTTATTTATTATGTTTTATTGTATGTTAAATTAAGCAGAACGTTACATATCAGGCCTAGTGTGTCGCCTTGGGGAGCACCAGTTTTATTTGTAAGAAGGAAATATGGAACCATGAGGATGTGTATAGATTACAGGGAGATAAATACACTAACAATTAAGAATAAGTATCCACTTCCTAGGATCAACGATTTGTTTGATCAGCTCCAGGGGACCCAGGTTTATTCTAAAATCGACCTGCGTTTAAGTTATCATCAAGTGAGAGTGAGGGCAGAATACATCTCGAAAACAATGTTTTGAACGAGATATGGGCATTATGCATTCTCACTGATACCATTTAGATTGACTAACGCACCAGCGGTATTCATGGATTTAATGAACCGAGTGTTCCATCGGTATTTGGACCAGTTTGTTGTTGTATTTATTGATGATATACTGGTCTACTTGAGGAGTTTTGAGAAGCACGAGCATCATTTTTGGCTGGTATTGCAAACATTGAGAAAGAGAAAGTTGTACGCGAGTGACAAGAAGTGTGAATTCTGGCTGAGGCAGGTTTCCTTTCTTGGCCATGTGATCTCCGAGGTAGGTGTATATGTTGACCCAAGTAAGATAGAAGCAATAGATAGTTTAGCATCATAACACATGAGAGTTCTCGAGGTTAGGGTAGGGTACAGGGCCATTGTAACGACCTGCTTATTTTACCCCATATATATATATATATATATATATATATTCCAATAATAATATCCAATATGATAATCCTGGTGAATCATAATCAACTTGGACCCATGAGAACCAAGGAAATACCTGAAATACAACACATATTCCTAAGCATCAGGAAACATAAAATCATATACATATCAAATTGTCCAACCAACACAATACCAAAGTCTTACTACAACTGTCATATACATACATATATCACAAAATATTCAAAAGTGGCCTAGGGTCACCACCCAAAAATCTATCTGACACTAGCAAAATGCTTACTCTTCAAGTAGGGTAGATTAACTGAATCCTAATGCTATGGAGCTCTATCCGTTCTTCTATATGGGGCTTCTGAAATGTTTATATAGTTTGAGTGAGACATCTCTCAGTAAGGGAAATAAACTAATATTAGTGTGTGGCAACATGAGTAATTCTGTGATATGCATATAACAGTATAAAAATCATACTTAGTAAATCTACCCATATCATATCTGTGGAAAACATATTTTATTATATCATGGTATAACATACTGGATTTCTATACATATAAATCATCTTATATAACTATACATAAAAACACCCTAGATGGATAGTTGGCTGGTGTCATGTCTTACCCTCACATGACTAGGTTGTGCGGCCCAAAGGCAGGACCTAGCAATGGCTGGCCGACCACCCTAGATCAAACAAAAGTCTATAAGTACGACAGGTCTGCCCCTCCTGGTCCGGACACCAGAGGGACGCTTGCGTTACAATAAATCACATCGACTACCGATCTCCCATTGCCCCGTACGGCAAGTGGTAGCACTAACATAATCATGATCGTGATCATATAGCTACGGTACCGTGCTTCGTGAAAGCCTAAACCAAACTAACCACATTCTGATAACATATAATATATTTCCAAATAATGATACATGACTATTTCATAATAATAACTGTCAAGTTAATATCTTTATATAATTTTGCATAACATATCATAAAAATCTTCGGCCTTTACACCGGTATTTCATATAAAATCCTCGGCTTGTACACCGACATATCATATAAAACCCTCGGCCCATACACCGACATATCATATAAAAACCTCGACCCGTACGTCGACATATTATATAAAATCCTTAGTTTGAAAAAAATCCCTGTATCATTTAACATTTTCTAGGAAACAGTAAAAAAAAAAAACATAATTATTTTGTAAACATAATATTCCATCATCATAATTTTTCATGGTAAATTTTACTCATGCCACACAAAAGAGGTATTAATCATATTTCTAATCAACAACATTATTTCCAAAATAGTTATACAGTATACATATTTACCTAAACTAAATGTTGTAAAATAGTAAATGCATCTTCATAAAATTTTAATTTAGTTTATTTTCTTACCTGACTTCTGGAAAACCCCTAAAATAACCAGTCCTACACTTGCAGGATTTCCTATTCAACACTTTGTAAATAATATCACCTCGAACAAAACTTCAGTATTTATTCGAGTACTACCTATTCTAGAACTATAGGAAAGCCAAATACTAAATAAAAAACCTTACCCTGAACTTGGGATGGAGTCTAAGTTAGCCCTACCAACGATCCACTCCAGCAGACTTAAAGAGAACTTCCCCAGGAGTGTTGTGGCAGCTTCGGATCATCGATTTGGCGAATAATGGACCTAGAATCTTAGAGAGGAAGGAGAAAGGATGAATAGGAGAGAGAGAGAGAGAGAGACGGAGAGAGAGAGAGAGAGAGAGAGAGAGAGAGAGAGAGAGAGAGAGAGAGGGAAATTTCGCGTGAAAATTAAGCGCTAAAAACCGAGTTTGAGCTATTTATATACCTGCACTCGTTGACGAGCCACGTCACTTCGTCGATGAGGCCACGAAGGAAGTTCGTTGACGAACACCTATCCCTCATTGACCAAATTCATAACTGAAAATAGCTTCTCGGTATCTTCTCGTTGATGAGACACGTGTCCCCGTCGACGATCCCAATAAGCCACTTCGTCGATGAACATGGCTGTGACCCCTTTTACAATTTCCTTTCCCTCATTCTTTTATTATTTAAATACCACGATTTTTTGGGTCTGTACACCCATACACTATACAATCCCTCTGCCCGGTACTCAAACTTGTGACTTTGCCCATTTTAGTTTTTAAATCATGTATATGCTTATTTAGAACACCGTCCAGTTTAGAAACTTCATAACAAATGCCAATACTACCCCTTGGTGCGGGTTATGCAATCATAAATCCCCTGAACAAGCTCTACCCTACGCAGACACTTGTCAGTTATTATGGTTACTATAGTCCGACTAAATCCACCTGGTCCATTAATCCACCAGTGGCACACACCTACCCAGCCGACTATCTCGATACCCACACTGAATCAGATGTGTGGTTGCATTGTATCCAAAATATAGCAACGGAACTACACTTACATATACAAAGCTTTTTAAGGCTTCCAGATATTTAAGCTTTTTAAGGCTTTCATAGTAACAAGCTGCAATCCTAATATCATACATACAATTTACAATAAGACAAATTAACTTGTTTCCAATTCATAAATCACCTGTACAGTTCCAGTATTTTCACAAACTCATTCATTCATATTGTGGTATAAACTGGCACACACACTCTCGGTTTAACCCTTTTTCACCTACAAATCTCGGTGTATAACCTACACTTATTTTCCACATTTTCAGATAGCAAAATGGAACTTCAATTCCCATAGTTCATATACGTACTTAAACAAATTCACATATTCCATTTCATATCATACGCCACACTCGTTTGGTCAAAATCCGCTACATAATATATAACTCAAAAAATAACATTTAAGCATAAAACAAAAGGGGTCCAAGCATCTCCTACGCAAGTTTAATGCAAATTAAGAAGTTTTGAAAAATTTGGAGATCATACGCCAAAACCTTCATTCTTACAAAAACTGTAAAATAGTAAAACCAACATTTTTACTTGGCGAAACTTTGCAAATAAGCAGTTAATACGTGCATATAAACATAAGTTAACTTTCTAGCAATTTAGTTTTCTAAAATGACTGATGTAAACAAATTCCCTTACTTTTCCTCCGAAACATGAACTATATGGCTCCCAAAATAGAGAACCAAGTTCTCAAAACTTATAAACCACAGAACAGGCACTTCAACACAATCCTATTTACTACAGATCTACCGAACCAAAAACGAACTTAGACCCTTACCTTGATTTTGGGATGAAACTCGGAAATCCTCAAAACGAAGATCCGATCCGCTATAACCATAAAGGTTTTCCCCTAATCTACGTAGTAACGTCGGATTATGGATTCGGGTGATGAACAGCGGAGGATCGAAGAGAGATAGAGAAAGCTCGCCAATTCTAGAGAGAGAAAGAAAGAGAGAACGTTTTGAGTTTCTTAACCATTAAGAAATGAATAAATATTTATAATTTAGTTGACCCGACCAGACTCGTCTACAAAGTGGAGCACTCGTCGATGAGCAAAAGAAGGGCATTCGTCGATGATAGAGTTGGCCTCGTCGACGAGCCTGAGATTCCAAAATTCAAGAAATCTCTCAGTATCCACTCGTCGATGATCCTTTGAACCTCACCGACGAGACACAGAAGAGACTTCGTTGACGAGAGAAAGAGCCTCGTCGACGAGTCTTGCTGTTTTCACCTTTTTAAATTCCTTCCCCTTTTCTTATTTGTTTAATTCATATTTCTCGGGTCGGGTCCTTACAGTAATATTTTCACCACATAATTTTAACTTCGAGTTAATCCTATGCAGAGTTGAGTTATATTAACTAACTGTTAATCTTGTAACCTCGGGTGTAAAAATTCATGTCGAGCATTTAGTAAAATCACAATTTTTTGATGGTTAAATCTATCCTTTAAATTTTTTCATAAGATAAGTGAGTCTTTAATAGTGAAGTATTTAATATTTTATTATTCATCTAAATGATGATGGAGGAAGATCATAGCCTTTGCACGATCTTGCAGGGATGCAGTATTTTCATCTAAAATAGTGTTTCCCAAGTTCATTGCATTTATATGGATATCAACATTAAGAATTTATGATAAATAATTGTTATTTTTGATATCAAAAGAACAAATTCAACTTTACTTAGGTTCAGCATCTGAATAAATTAACAATAATAAGACAATTTACAAAAACAAAATGTAAAAACTGAGATAATAATAAATATAATATTACTTCCACGCTTTTGAGGGTACTTAAATATGTTTCTTTAAGAATATTATTTTTTTCTCAATTTGTACTCTTCAGGTGTATGATTTCAATTGCAATATGAAAATGGGTAATAATTTACCACCTCTCCCAGAGGTTAAATGTACTACCTTATCTAGAGGATAAACGTCTCACCTGATCTTTAGGATGTCGATTTTAACATTTTTTCAAGAGGTTAAAAATATACCCTTTTTAAGAGGTAATATTCACCATATCTTCTACATACTAGATACACAGCCTCTTCAAGAAGTCTATCTCTTCGGGAGATTAAATATATAAGCGAGAGATTTAAATATATGACCTCTTCAGAAGGACTATCTTACCATATCTTCTGAAGACATGTACTCTTTAAACTTTAAAAGACATATTTTTTTCGAGATAATATTATACGCTTATGGAGTATAACTTACAATAAATAAATTAAATATGATTTAAAGAAATATCTCAGATAGTTAGAGTCTCGTGTTGATAACGTGTTATAAAAGATGCGGGAAAATAAATAAAGACGAGACTAAAATTTTACGATGTAGAAAAATAATTAGAGAAGAAATAGAAATTTTACATGATTTGGTTATGCCTACTCCACGAGCGGATGAGATAAAAAAGTTCACTATCTCAGGAGGAATTATAAGATGGTTTGTAATCGGCCTTGTCCAAAATATCTCTTTTTCTTTCTATCTTTCCTCTTTTCTCGTCCTTTCTATTTGTATGCCTACTCCAAGCCTTATGTGTGCATGTAAAAATGAGAGAAACAGAATAAGGATAGTAAGGATAATATATTATTTATGGTAGTGGAAGATGAAGGGGTGATAACCATTTATATTTTTTATAACAAGTTATTATTTATCTATTATTTATTTTTATTATATATATATGTATATACACACACATATAATTACATTCAGTATATGACTTGACTTTCTTGAAAATTTAGTATCTTTTCAATGGTACGAAAACCAACATCATTTTAAATTCAAAAATTAAATAACCAAAAACAAATCCACCTATCCCCTAAAATTAAGTTATTTCTTATTAGTTATGTAATAGAATATTTTATTGGAAATAAATTAAAGGAAAACAAAAACCGTAACAATCACGCCAAACATATAATATATTTATCAAATGCACTATAAATTTGTTCAAATTTTTCTCATAAATGCTCCTCCACTTTTCGAATTAGATTAGTTTAAACTATTTTCAACAATATCTCACTTTTAAATAATTGTCACTCACTTTTCTTAGCCGTTCTTAATATACAACATATGTGTTGATCAAATATAACTATTTTTTTAAAAATATTTATGTTATTTGAATTAAAATGTTTGCACGATTAATGTGTTAATTTTTATAAGAAATGGAAGGAGGAACTGCTTATACGAATGTATTTTAAATATTTCAATCTCAAATTTAAAATATTTGTACTGTTTTCTTCATCTTTATTCATGGAATAACTCAAAAGGTCAAAAGGAAGAAATAGGGTAGCGAATAAATTAAAGACTTTTAAATGAAAAAGTAACGAAACTTACAAACTGTCAATTAATATTTATCTTTTTAGCCTAATTTTAATCTGTCAATGAAGAAACTTGCATTTACTTAACTACTTTAACAAAATGAATGCCAAGAGATGCGTATATGTGAGCTAATATTGTCTTTGAACCAAAATACAAAACACATTTATCAAATATAAAAAGTTTTAGTGCAATAGTTTTTACTTCACATAGGGCAATATAATTATGTTAATAATCATATTGTTTTATCATATAATACTTATGATTTCGATATGCTTTTAAAAGGTTTCGAATAAACTAAAACTCGATTTTTTAAGTTAGAAAAATTATTTATCAAATAGCTTCAACTTTTACTTTTAAAAATAGAATAGACAAGATTAAATTAAAAATACTTTTCAAAAATTATAAAGTGAATTGTGTAACTATTATTCTTAATCTGGATAATCACAATAAATAATTTAATTTATTAACTAAAATTTTAAATATTTTACTTTAATAAATTTCCATTAACTAAATAATAATAATTAATTTAATAACAAGTTTTAAATATAATTAAGTAGTTGTAAAATTGAAATACGGTTTTGTATATATACGTAGCAGTGCAAAAATCGAGACAGCGGTCGGAAAATTTTCCGTATTTTACGAATTATGTCATTCAGGCCCGCACTTTGCTAACCAGTGCATCGGGAGTACGTTCACCATAGCTCCTCACCGTCCGATCCGATCCGATCTTCCGCAGATAGCAGAACCAGTTCATGAAAGGCGTCTGCGACAAACCACACTAATAGAAAAAAGCGCTTCACTTTCCTCGGCAGCTTCTTCTCCCAGCCTCCCTTCTAGGGTTTCGGAAGTTTCAGAGCTCGGCAGAATCCGAAAGCTAGGGTCTGCAAGCTAGGGTTTTTTCATTTTATATGTGTGGTGCGTGTTGGGCGTGGTTTTTTCATTTTTTGATTTTGTTGCAGTTACATGGCGGGTGGTTCAGCTGGGGCGGCGCAGGCTGGCGGCCGGACCGGCGTTCGTATCGTCGTTGCCGGTGACCGCGGTACGGGCAAATCGAGCTTGATTGTCACTGCCGCCGCTGAAACCTTCCCTCCGAATGTTCCCCCCTTGCTGCCTCCTACGAAGTTGCCAGAAGATTTGTACCCTGATCGTGTACCCGTCACCATCATCGACACCTCCTCTAGGTATCTCTGTGTGCGCGTGTCAATGTTATTTTTATCTGAGTATTGGACCGGGTTCTAGATTGTTACTTTTCCCTATTTCCCCCACTATTCAGTTCAATTTCAGTCTGTTGCTTGTGTCAATCCTTGAAGCCTGTTTAGTTCAATTTTGCATTGCAATTGTTATGAATTTATGGATGATTGAATTTTTGTATATGCGTTCAAATGTTGCTGTTTGTTACTCCCAATTTCCCTTTGAGTTTCAGTTTTGGATTGTTATTGTTCTGTATTTGTCAATCAGCTTGGAGGATAGAGGAAAGCTGGCAGATGAATTGAGGAAAGCTGATGCTGTTATACTTACTTATGCTTGTGATCGGTCAGAAACACTTGACAGATTGAGTACTTTCTGGCTTCCTGAACTTCGCAGACTTGAGGTTTCCCCTTGTACATTGTTATCTTTAAGTTATATACTGTTTTTACCGGCTCTGTCTTTTTGTAAAGGAAGGAGAATATTCCTATATGTTTTTAGAAAAAATGTACTTTGGAATATTTTCCCCTTAGATCATAATTGGGCCCTATGGATATATTCTTTTTTTTATTTTTATAGAAAAGTCATGCTGGTGATTTATTTTCGGTGAAACACATGAAGCCACTGTGTTAGTTATATATATATTGATGAACAGGTGAGGGTGCCAGTTATAGTGGTGGGTTGTAAGCTGGATTTGAGAGATGAGCAACTTCAGGTGAGCCTGGAGCTGGTAATGTCACCAATAATGCAGCAATTTCGAGAGATTGAAACTTGTATAGAGTGCTCGGCATTAAAATATATTCAGGTGATTTCCTTTGCCCTTTCATTTCTTCTTTGTATATTTTAAGTCATCTTAATGCTTAAGATGTACATGATTTGGCCTTTTTTTCACCCTTGCTGGAATTTATTGGTTAGATTAAATTGTTACGCCCCGACCCCGAAAATGGGATCCAGGGGTGAAAATGTAATCTAAAATGTCCCTGTATCCAACAAATCATCCAAAGATACAGAACCATAAGTGAGGGTCCAACCCCGTGGGATTCCAAGACATCTTATACATATCCATAAACAACAGAATATATTCAGCGGAAAAAGATCATTTTATACATATATGGTACTATACCGGAGTCTATACAAAGGAGTCAAATTTCACAAAAATAGCACAAACCCAGGTGACTGCCAAAACCCCCAAAAGACCACCCAGCACAAGTTTAGGACTTACCCAGGTACCTTCTACGATACACCGACCACTACGCTCCTACACCCAGAAGTTAGTTTCGGTTACCTGAAGGACCTAAAAAATATGTATGTATAGTAGGGGTGAGATACCCTTTAGTAAGGAAGAATACAGGTTATATTGGTCCGTGACATTCGATTGTTATCATGACAGCAAAACATAAATAGTTAAATGCGGGTTCCAATACTAGTTTCAACACAGTGCATACAAGCACACACACACGTGATCAAGCGGTGTCGTCGCACCCTTCGGCCCGTAGCCGGCCTGCAGTACGCGGCATCGGCCCGGCCGACCCACAGTACTCGGTGTCCCCGACACATGGTAATTTCCAGGCTCCCATGACATTGTACCGGTACAAACTGGTGGATCCACACCCTTTGGAGTCGGTAAGGCTCACGCCCTCGGATATAGAGTCGGACACTCTGTCAACCCATGGCCAGCGATTTCATACGCCCTTGAATATAGAGCCGGACACTCTCAGGACCTGGAACAACTCAGAACCTAGTTCCGATTGTATTTCACAAAAAAAACACAACCATGCATGCTCATATAATCAAACAAACCACACCCATTTGGTAATCTAAAATCATGATTTTTCAAACATATACAGTTTAAATAAAGTCAAGGTACGACCATCCTTATTACACAATATAAATCATCATGTACATACGATTTTCCAACAAAACCAGGGATGCAACCCAATAACCCATTTTTTTCAAAACTGTAATCATGAAAAACCCATAGTTTTACCCGTTAGCTCCCCCCAAATGAGTAACCAAAACGCACACAGGACCGTGAACCACAGTTCTACTGAGTTCGATTTCAAAAATAACTGACATAAATTGAATCCCTTGACCTTTTCCCCAAATGGCAAATCCCAAACTCTAATGTCCCTAAACAGCGAACCGAGTTCCAAAGCCTACAACGTACAGTACAGAATATACTCATGACTCAATTCTCTACAAAACCACTAGAACAGAAATAAAAATCGAGCCTTACCTTGATTTTACGCCAAAACCTGAAAATGTCCGAACCGAAAATCTGATCCTTAAAACTTGTAGAGAATCCTTGCACAATCCTCGTAGTAATTTCAGATTAACGATTCTCGCGACGTATGGGGAAGAAATCTAGAGAGATAGAGAGTAGGTTGAGTTTCAAGAGAGATAGAGAGAGAAAATGAGATTTCTTAACTGAGAAGTAATGAAATTGATATTTATAGTACCCTTGACTCAGTCGTCCTCGTTGACGAGACAAGGACCTCATCTACGAATCTGATATTACTGGTTTCCCGAAACCCCTCGATTTCTCCTCGTCGACGAGCCTTTGAATTTCGTCGACGAGCAGCGCATGGACTTTGTCGACGAAGCGAACTTTGGCTTCATCGACGAAGCCTACTCAATTCTTAATTTGCCTCTCTCATAATTAATTAAACCCACCTATCACGGTTCGGGTTCTTACAACCTCCCCTGCTTACAAAAATTTAGTTCTCGAAATTTGCCATCTCTCATTCACAAGCTCAACATATAAGCAAATACATATACACAATTTTAGAAAGAAACTAATGACTACTACAACGCAGCCCCATCACAATATATACGTACCCTCACTTATAGCGGAGGAATACCGTGGTTACATACATAACTGTCTCAGGAGTTCACAATAACATACACTCTCAATGACTAACCACCTATCCCAACCCAAAGAAGAGAAATGTACGCATACTCAGAACAACTGCGGATACTTCCGACGTATTTCCGTTTCCAGTTCCCAAGAAGCTTTCTCAACCTTGTGATTCTGTCACAATACCTTCACTAATGGTATATCCTTAGTGTGAAGTTTTTGAACTTTACGGTCCAAAATCTGAATAGGTATTTCCTTATACGCTAAAGTATCCCTAATCTCCACATTCTCGTAACTAATAACATGTGAAGGATCCAACACGTACCTCCTCAACATGGATACGTGAAACATATCGTGAACCCTCAAGAGTACTGGGGGTAGTGCAATTCTGTAGGTTACCGGACCCACTCGCTTAAGAACCTTAAATGGTCCGATGCACCTCGTGCTTAGCTTTCCCTTCTTCCCAAATCTTATCACCCCTTTCATCGGAGCGATCCTTAAACATACGTTACCCCCACCTCGAACTCCAACTCATGGCGGCGAACATCTGCGTAGCTCTTCTGCCGACTCTGAGTTGATTTAATCCTTTCTCGGATCAAACTACCTTCTCAGATGCCTGCTGCACAAGTTCAGGTCCTAACACCTAACGTTCACCAACCTCACTCCAATACAGAGGAGATCGACACCTCCGACCATACAAAGTCTTGAACGGTGCCATTTCGATACTAGTTTGGAAGCTATTGTTATAGGCAAACTCTACAAGTGGCATAAACTGTAACCAGCTACCACTATAATCTAACACACAAGTCCGTAACATATCCTCCAAGATCTGTATTGTTCTCTCCGACTGTCCATCAGTCTGGGGGTGGAACGCTGTACTGAAAGTAAGCTTCGTCCCCAGTGCTTTTGGCAAGTTCGTCCAGAATCGAGAAGTAAACCTCTGATCTCGATATGATACAATGGACGCTGGTACTCCGTGCATCCTAACTATCTCATGCACATACAAATCTGCTAGTTTACTCAAAGGGTAGCAAACCTTCATCGGTATGAAATGAGCAGATTTCGTCGATCTATCCATGATCACCCAAATGACATTCTGCCCGTGAAAAGTTGGTGGCAATCCGGTAATGAAATTCATGGAAATGTGCTCCCATTTTCACACCGGAATAGGCAAAGGCTGTGACGGCCCTGCTGGCCTCTGATGTTCAGTTTTTACTTGCTGACACGTCAGACACTGCTCCATGAACTGAGCAATCTGCCTCTTCATACCAGACCACCAGAAGGTCTTGCGTAAATCCCGATACATCTTTGTACTATTAGGTTGTATCGTATATAATGAATGATGCGCTTCCTCCAAAATTGTCCTTCTAATCTCGTCGTCGTTCGGAACACATAGCCTGGTCCCAAACCTCAACAAACCTCATTCAGAGATGTTGAACTCCGTAGCCAATCCCTGCTGTACCTTTTCCATAACCTTCCCCAACTCCGCATCACTAACATGCGCGGCTTTTATACGCTCAAACAAAGTCGACTGGACCACCAAACTAGTAAGGAAAGCCTGATGATCACCACGCACCAACTCTATACTTGAGCTCTCTAGATCCCATCTGATGTGATGCCGAGTCACAACTGCAGATACTGTCACATGATCCGACTTTTGACTCAACGCATCAGCCACCACGTTAGCTTTCCCCGGGTAATAACTGATGGTGCAATCGTAATCCTTGTTCAACTCAAGCCACCGTCTCTGCCTCATATTCAACTCATTCTGCGTGAAAAAATACCTGAGACTTTTGTGATCAGTGAAAATCTTACATTGTACACTATATAAGTAGTGTCGCCAGATTTTCAGTGCATATATAACAGCAGCTAACTCCAAATCATGTGTAAGGCAATTCTTCTTGTATTTCTTCAACTGCCAAGAAGCATACGCTATTACCTTACCCTACTGCATAAGCACACACCCCAGACCCTTCAGATACGCATCACTATGAATCACAAAATCGCCATTCCTCGAAGGAATGGTCAAAATCGGAGCAGTAACCAGCCGGTGCTTCAACTCAAGAAAGCACTGCTTGCAATCACTGATCCATTCGAACTTCACTCCCTTTTTGGTTAGTCGAGTTAGAGGTCCATACAGTTTAGAGAAACCTTCCACGAACTGACGATAATAACCCCCCAGTCCTAGAAAACTCCGAACCTTCTGCACATTCTTCGACCTCTCCAGTCTTCAATCTTGTTAGGATCAACTGATATACCATCACTAGTCACCTCATGACCTAAGAATGCAATCTGATTCAACCAGAATTCACACTTATTCAGTTTAGCATACAACTTCTTCTCTCGCAAAAACTGTAATACTAACTTCAGATGGTTCTCGTGCTCTTCCGAACTTCTCGAGTATACCAAAATATTGTCAATGAACCCCACTACGAACCGGTCCAGGTACTAATGGAAAACCCTGTTCATAAGATCTATAAATATTGCCGAAGCATTCATTAACCCAAAAGGCATAACCAAGAACTCGTAGTGGCCGTATCTAGTTCGGAAAGCCGTCTTCGCAACATTTTTGAATCGAATCCTCACCTGATGATACCTTGACCGTAAATCAATCTTCGAAAAGACCCGCGTATCCTGCAGCTGGTCAAAGAGATCATCTATACGAGGCAAAGGATAGCGATTCTTCACAGTTACCTTGTTAATCTCACGGTAATTAATGCACATACACATCGATCCGTCCTTCTTCCTCACAAACAATACTGGAGCTCCCCTAGGCGAAACACTGTGTCGAATGAAACCCCTGTCCAGTAATTCCTGCAATTGCTCTCTCAACTCCCGAAGTTTTGTTGGAGCCATCTGGTACAGAGTTTTAGAGATTGGTGCCTTGCCACTGTATAGCAAACTCCACCTCACGATCCGGGGGTAAACCGGGTCAATCTTCTGGACACATCCGGGAACTCGCTGACTACTCGAATATTCTCGAGCCTCAACTCATCCCGCGGTAGTTCTTTCACACAAGTTAGGTACCCCTGACATCCGTCGAGGAGTAATCTCCTTGCCTGCAGTGTTGATAGAATCTGTGGCGTCAAACGCACACACGATCCCACAAACTCATACTCCTGCCATGGTATTAAATAACGGCCGTTACGTAACGGAAAATCATCTCTCCGATACCGTTACAGCCCGCTTTAGCGGTGAGCAGAAAATTCACGTGCGTAACGGCCGTTACAGAACCGTAATGGTCCATAACGGCCATTACACTAACGTTACGACCCGTAACGTCCGTTACGACACATTACAGCTGACAGCCCCTTACACTACTGCGTACCTTCCTTATCTCCTCAAATCTGCTTCATTTTGTTTGTTTCTCTCCATCATCTAGCTTAGATCTCCTCATTTGAAGCCTCCAAAGAAACGAAAGCAGCTTCGAAGCTTTGATTTGTTGTGCTGGTCCCTCTTTCACTCTTCGTCTCTTTCGTACAGCTTCAATCTACTGATCTGAAGCTTCAAAATCCCCAAAATCAGCTTCAATTTTTGCCTTGAAGATGTTCTTCGCAATTCGCAGCCATTACAGGTCAGCTGACTGGCAGTTCGTCTTGAAGGTGTTTGATTTTTCCCTTGAAGGTGTTTCGATTTTTCCCTCTTCGTCAGTTTGTCTCCTTTGTCCAGTGTAAGAACCCAAAAATCAGCTTCCAATCTTCGATTTGTCGCTTGAAGGAGCTGTGCTCTGCAGGTCACCTCCATTCGCAGGCTCGCAGTCGCAGCTCCAAAAATAAGTTTTGAAGCCTTCGATTCCCCCAAATTTTGGGGGCTTGCAGGTTGCAGCTCTCTCGCAGCTTCGGTGGGGACTCGGGACTTGGGAGTGGGTATGTTTCTTCAGTTCTTCTACTTCATTGGTTAATGTAATTGTAAATTACCAATTTATTCTAAATTAATAATTTAGTTTATTTTATAATTTTAGTTTATATTTATTATTTAATTCGTATGCAAATTTATAAATGATTATATAAGTAGAATTTATTAATTAAAATAAAAAAATTAGTATAAAATTATTAAAACATAAAATTTATAAAGTTACTTAGAGAGTTAAGAGTACAGATTTAGTAAAAAATTATTAATTAATATTCCATAATTATTTTTTTAAATACCTTGACTATTAATAATTTAATATTAGATCTAAAATTTATAATAAATCCTAATTTCTACACAATTAGTCAAGTCTCAAGTGACTCAAGTACACTACCATTTAAATAATTAAATTGTAAGATTTACAATTCCATATTTATTTTTTTAAATTGTAAATTGTAATATAAATTATTGTATTGTAATATAAATTATTGGGTCTATTGACTCATTTTAAGTAACTTTATGTCTTTAATCAATTGATTCTTCATTTTAATTACATTTCTACATCTTTTTTACCCATTAAACTAATGCAAACTTTAAAAAAATATGCCTTTTTTTGTATGCAGCACACTAAAATTAATATAAAAATCATAATGCCTATTAAAAAGCATTTGTAGGTTGAATGAAGGTTGTCAAAATTCATTAAAAATCATGCATTAATGGATTTCATGCTTATTTTTCAATTTTGGCATGGTTGTGCATGCGTGAAAAAAATTCACAGCCGTTATGCCTGCTTCCCGTTACGTAACACCCGCGTCTCCCGCGTCCCGCGACACCCGCGACCGTTACGCGACGTTACCCGCTACCGCGATTTCGAACCATGACTCCTGCTCCCCAGGAGGTCTGAACACTACCATCTTCCTACGACAATCGATCACGGCATAATTGGAGAACAACCAATCCATCCCCAGAATAACATCGAACCCCGACATGTCGGATACCACAAGATTCGCTGGTAGCAGCTTCTCCTGAATTACCACTTGGCAGTCTTCCAACATCCTCCTACAGAATGATACACTCAGATGGCGTGGCTACAGACAATACTTCATTCATGACTCGGGTCTCCACCCCACACATCCCACACAATTTCACAAAATTTACAAAGATAAGGGAGTGAGTCGCACCCGAATCAAATAAAACTACACTCTATTTAAAAGCAACATCAAAGTATCTGTCACCACATTCCCTGCATGCTCGGCATCCGCTAGAGTAAGTGAATACACTCGTGCTGGAACTGTGTTTGCCTGATAAGTCCTCTGGGATACCTGATTACTTCCCCGATTTTGACTCGAAGAAGTCGTGCCCCTCTTTGGCGCGTGACAATCCCGAGCCATTTGACCTGACTGGCCACAGTTGTAGCAGTTACCCCCAAACGACCAGCACTCACTGCTATGCCGTTGGTGGCACCTGGTACAACGATCACCCGACTGGCTCGCCTGAGAACTCCGACGCTTAGTATTTTGACGGTAACCCGAACCCCTGTTCCTCCTCTTCCATGATCCCTGCCGAGATCCCGACTGAGAACCAAAAAGTACTGACCTCTTCCTTGGCTCTTGATCCACCTCGTCCTCTCGGATACCAGTCTGGATCATAGTGACTTTATCCACCAAAACCGAGAACTCACGAATCTGAAGCATCCCCACCAATCTGCGGATATCCTTCCTCAGACCCTTCTCGAACCTCCGAGTCTTCTCGTACTCGTTCGAGATCAAGCATGGCACAAATCGGGATAGCTCTATATATCAAGTAGCGTACGCCTGCACCGACATACTCCCCTGAATCAGAGCAGAAAAGTCATCCACCTTCGCATCACGTACAGAAGCCGGGAAGTATCTGTCAAAGAATACTTCCTTAAAATAGCTCTAAGACATCTCCACAGGACCGCCCCTCTGCTTTTCCAGTAGATTCACTGCGGTCCACCATCGACTCGGCTCCTCAGATGGCTGGAAGGTAGCATAGAGGACTCACTGCCTATCCGTGCAGTGTAGAACTTTCAAGATCCTCTTGGTCTTTTTGACCCAGTTCTCAGCTATTGTTGGGTCATGTCCACTAGAGAACGTCGGAGGATGCATGCATGTAAACCTCTCAATGGTGCACCCCGCAGCAGTAGGAGAGCGTTCGTGTCTCCCAACACTCCGCCCGATCTCCCGCAAAACCTGCCTTGTCAAACCTCAAGGCACAGTAGGAGACTCATCACTCGCAGTCTCTTCGGAGCCACTTCTCAGGTCGTTATCCTTGGACTCCATTCTGAAAATATAATATGAATTTATCAATACTCCTATAGCACGTACAGTTAACACAATTATCTAGCACTAATCATGTTAACTACTCCCTGCCAGGTCTAGGTCTGTCCTATCACACCGGCACGAGAATCATCAATGATTTGCCTTACTTTTACTGAAATTGTCATTTCAGGAAAAACACGGAATACCATCGACGAGTCCCGGCCTAGCGACGGAACAACCCTCAACCAACTCTACCCACATCCATCATCCTATACTCTGGTATGTACTCATAGTTAAGCCTAACCAAGTCTACAAGACCTAACAACATGATTAGCTCTGATACCAAACTGTCACGCCCCGACCCCGGAAATGGGGCCCAGGGATGAAAATGTAATCTAACTTATTCCTGTATCTAACAAATCATTTAGAGGTACAAAACAATAAGTGAGGGTCCAACCTCGTGGGGTTCCAAGGCGCCCTATACATATCCATAAACAACAGAATATATGCGGCGGAAAAATGTCATTCTATACATACATGGTACCATACCAGAGTTTATACAAAGGAGTCAAACTCTACAAAAATAGCACAAACCCAGGTGGCAGCCAAAACCCCCAAAAGACCACCCAACACAAGGTTAGGACTTACCTAGGTACTTCCCACGATACTCCGACCACTATGCTCCTACACCCAGAAGCTAGTTCTGGTTACCTGAAGTACCTGAAAAATATGTTCGTACAGCAGGGGTGAAAATATGTTCGTACAGCAGGGGTGAGACATCTCTCAGTAAGCAAGAATACAGGTTATATCGGTGTGTGGCATTCGAGTGTTATCATGACAGCAAAACATACACAGTTAAATGCAGGTTCCAGTACTAGTTTCAATACAGTGCATATAAGCACACACACACATGATCAAACGGTGTTGTCACACCCTTCAGCCCATAGCCGGTCCGCAGTACCCGGCGTTGGCCGGACCGACCCACACTACTTGGTGTCCCCGGCACATGGTGAACCCCAGACTCCCATGGCATCGTACTGGTACAAACTGGTAGATCCACACCCTTCGGTGATCAGCCGGTAAGGCTCACGCCCTCGGATATAGAGCCGGACATTCTGCCAACCCATGGCCAGCGATTTCATACGCCCTCAGATATAGAGCTGGATACTCTTAGTACCTGGAACAACTCAGAACCCAATTTCGATTGCATTTCACAAAAAACCCATAACTATGCATGCTCATATAACCAAACATACCACACTCATTTGGTAATCTAAAATCATGATTTTCCAAACATATACAGTTTAAATAAAGTCAAGGCACGACCATTCCTATTACACAGTTAGATCCCCCAAATGAGTAACCAAAATGCACACTGGACCGTGAACCACATTTCTACCGAGTCCGATTTAACAAATAACCGAAATAAACTGAATCCCCTTACCTTTTCCCCAAATGGAATCCCGAACTCCAAGGTTCCTAAACAGCGAATCGAGTTCCAAAACCTACAACGTATAGTACAGAATATACTCATGACTCCATTCTCTACAAAATTACTGGAACACAAATGAAAACCGAGCGTTACCTCGATTTTACGCCAAAACCTGAAAATGTCCGAACCGAAAATCCGATCTGTAAAACTTGTAGAGAATCCTTCCACAATCCTCGTAGTAACTTCGGATTAACGATTTTTGCGACGTATGGTGAAGAAATCTAGAGAGATAGAGAGTAGGTCGAGTTTCTAGAGAGATAGAGAGAGAAAATGAGATTTCTTAGCTGAGAAGTAATGAAATTGATATTTATAGTACCTTTGACTCAGCCGTCCTCGTCGACGAATTACGTCCTCGTCAACAAGGCCTTATAGATAGCTCGTCGACGAGACAAGGACCTCGTTGACAAATTTGATACTACTGGTTTCCCGAAACCCCTCGATTTCTCCTTGTCGACGAGCCTTTAAATTTTGTCGACGAGCAGCGCATGGACTTTGTCGACGAACTCTGGCTTCGTCGACGAAGCCTACTCAATTCCCAATTTTCCCCTCGCTTAATTAATTAAACCCGCCTATCACGGTTCGGGTTCTTACATTAATACCTGTTGTGATGCTTCTGCTTGAATCTGCGTTCTGTTATTGTCCTATTGGAACCTTAAATAGTTAAGGAAAAAGGAACAATAAAGAATTCTCTTAATATGTGTTTGGCACATCAGGAAATTTAAACCTTAGTTTTCAATATTTGCAATACTGTTCTATCAATGAAACTATTGGAGGGAAGTGTTTCTGGAGAATAGTTGCCTGTTATGTCCATATTTGCTTGCAGCAATCAGACACAAAAAATGAACTGATTTTATTTTCACTTTTTCTTGACTTTCCTTTTTCCCACTGTCATCCAAAGGGATATATTAGGTATTATGAGCTTAAGGCTTTTAAGTTAAATATTACAGTTTTGGTATTCAGTTTGTTGGTTGACTTCACTTGTGATCCCCAGTTTAAGCTTTGGTTTTGGTATTGACTTTCGAAGTGATCATACTTAAAAATTTTCAATTTGTGTATTTGCAGATTCCTGATGTCTTTTACTATGCACAAAAAGCAGTGCTTCATCCAACTGGCCCATTGTTCGATCAAGAAACACAAACTTTAAAGCCTCGATGTGTGAGGGCTTTAAAGCGGATATTTATTTTATGTGATCATGATAGGGATGGTGCTCTCAGTGATGCAGAGTTGAATGATTTTCAGGTTTTTATTCATTTATTTATTTATTTATCTGATTCTTATCTCTTTTGCTCATTAGAATGTGTTTAGAACGTAGGATCCAATTGAATTGTCTGATGTACTTCCACGACATTCCAACCCGTTCTTATAAGATTCAAAACTAGTTCCTGTTAGAGTGAAGTTATGGTATATGCAGTGGATGATATAGCAAACAAAAATTGACTGTGTGTGTAAACAGGTGAAATGTTTCAATGCTCCATTGCAACCAACGGAAATAGAGGGCGTTAAGAAGGTTGTCCAAGAAAAACATCCTGAAGGAGTAAATGACAATGGCCTTACATTGTCAGGATTCCTCTTTCTCCATGCATTATTCATTGAGAAGGGGCGCCTAGAGACAACATGGACTGTCCTAAGGAAATTTGGATACAATAATGACATCAGGCTTCAGGATGATCTGTTACCATCATCATTTAAACGCAATCCTGATCAGGTTACACATTATGAACTGCAATTCCTAACATTGCTGTGTTTTTGCCGACTCTGTTCTGATGCTGCCTTTTTGTATATTAATTTTTTTTTTTGTTTTTGATATGTTCTTAATCTTCTGGAACAGAATTACAAGTTAGTGAATTGGTGATGTTAAAGCATTTGTAACTAATTATTAGCGGTAGGAATGCATTTGTAATTAGTGCCAGAAGCAAGTTAAATTTGAGCTACTGATGTTGCTGCTAAATGTGAATCCTGCATGGCTCATTTGCAGGGGCACAGTATTTTAGTGTAGGTGATATGTGCATTTTGTCTTATTGATCCAAATTACGCAAACCATAATTTTGCATTGTCGTGTTTTTTTGGTTTTATTTACATTTGCTTTATCTAACCAAACTGCACATGTGATGACCCTTAGTTTATTCTCACACATCTTAATGGGGGTTATCCACATGGCTCGTTTAATTGTCACCCATTGTATATAATTTATGCAGTGGAGGTTCAGAACTGTTGCCTTAGTGCTGTAACTAGGATTATTCCACGCTATCAATGGATTTCCAGCAGTATTAGAGAAGAAACAACAGAAGGCAATATAGTTGTTGGAACAATGAAAGTTAAGATTCTAGTCTTACTTGCTTCAATGGTGCTTTTTGCTTCTATAACTTCGATACTGTATAATTTGATTTCTAGAAGTAACTTATGACTTGCAAGTTGCTGAACAAGTGGTTTCATATGAGGGCTAGAAAATCCTATTGTCCTAGTGATTGGGTTGTGTGTGCTTGGAGCGGTTTAAATTCGAAAAAATTGGTATTGGTTGGTGTTCTTGCTGGCAAGAAATGGACAGTTTTTGGTGTTAGGGTGGCTGTGAATGGAAGAGGGTATATTCCATTCCTGGTGGGTATGACTATGAAAGGCTTTTCATGGAGAGATTTTTGTTTTATTATTGAACTATTATAGATTTGATGAAAGATAGGTTCCAGTACAGTTGAAGTTTTGCTAGAGATGGAAAAGAATATTTGGGTGGAATGACGTGGTGAAGGGTGTGGTTTGGCCAACATCCTCCAGCAGTGGTGGTCTTTGTGTTAATCATGGTTAGAGAAAACATTCTTTGGGTGATGAACAGGTGGGCTGAGGGAGAGATTGCTGGCGGCTGGGGTTTCCATGTGGCATAAAAAGCATTGGGAGAGGAAGACTTAAGGGGGTCTGCGCATGAAATGAGTTTTTTTTTTTTAATATGGAGTGGGCCGGATATTTTTTTGTTTTTATCTTTTTTTTTTCATTTGATTTGAGCCAAATCAGCCAATTATTCAATGAGGCTAAGTTCTTTTCAACTTACAAGCAACTTAATGGAGGATTGTATTGAGCCTCAATGCTCTCATTGTAAAGAAGTTCACTTATGCTGTGTTTGGGAGTATGGATTTCGGACCTTGAATTTAGATTTAGGTGGATTTGGACAAATTTCAATATAATTTTATATTACATCTTATTCAAATCTAATACAACTCCAAATTCAAGGTCTCTCCAAACATAGGGTTAAGGCAAACCAATGGCTAGGTGGATAAGGGAAGTTTGAAAAAGGTGAGTTCAGGGGCTGTTTATTCTTGGTGAGGATCATAATGCGGTTGGATGAAGTAGGTTCTCTTCCTGCGGTTTGCTTTTCTTCTCCAGCAAAGGGTATCTCTTGAATTGGTTCTGCTTTATCTTGGAGCATAGGGGTTATGGAGATGAAGTAGAAACCCAGCAACCACTGGGTTTATATGGGGAATGAGGTGTTGAATGTCAGGTTCATATTCTGGGCTTAACGGCAGATAGAGTAGCGGACAGGGTTGAGATGTAAGTTAAACAGGTGACAGATCAGTTGTGGTGTTGGTATATCTTATCCGTCTCCAGTGAATGTTAGCCTTGCTGCAAAAAGAAAGGGAGTTCAGGATCGAGTATCTAATTACAAGAGTGAAGAATTGCAGGGTCAAGTTGTTAAAGCAACAACAGTAGGTGCTGAGGATGGTATTAAGTTTCTCAGCAATGGAAAGCAATCTGCTCAAGCTGGATCTACTAGTGTTTTGTTTTTTGTTTTTTCGTTTTTTTTTCCTTGGCAAGCAAAATGCCAGGCAGTTGTTGAGTTGAAACATGATCTTGATGGAAAATGACTTAAATTTTGATTGCTGGGTGTGAAAGGCTTTAAAGTATAACTGACTTGAGGGCAGGATCAGATGAGAAAGTTGGTGAAAAAGGATTGTTAATGGTAAATAAGACACGAGGAAACACAATTAGAGTAATTTTGATGGAGATTGTGTGTGATGGCGGGTTATTATTGGATGAGTTCCATGAGAAGTACGGGTATGTTTCTAATTCTTTGGAATTAGTTGGTGATTTTCCTCATGTGTCTGCGACTCCATTCAAAGTTTTATGTGTCCTAAGTTTTTTGGGATAATGGGATGGGTAAAGAGACAAGTTGTAAATCACAAAATGGATGGTGTTTTATCTATCCCCATCTTTCCTAGTAGGATGTTAATGCCGGATACTGTAGCTCAACTAATGCCATATTAGAGGGGCTTGTGGTCCATTGATCCTGGAGGAAAAATAGCTCAACTGGATTATGGTAACAGTGAGGCTAAAAAAAGGCCAGCCTGAGTTGCTGCATTATTTCTGCAGCAATCATGTGCTGGTATTGCATGTGAGACTGTTAAAACTCATTAAGAACATGATCTTTTTGGTAAAGAAAAAGGAGATATATTAAGAGAGAGAATATACAATCTGGGTGAGGATACAAAATCCTCAAAGAAAGCAATTTTTTTTTTAATAAGAAAAATAAAGCAGATTCAAGGCAGCAGGCATGCAGGGGATGGGGTGGTTATGCCATTCTGCTTGAGATCTGCCCCATTTACACCCCTACATTGTATTTAGTAGTGGATTTAAGGAGTGTGGAGGGAAGTGGAGGAAGATGTACTCAGTTAGCGTATGTGGGTGGGTGGACAAGTAGGTGGTGGTTCCTCCCCCTCTCTTTGAGGTGGTGTGGGGTCAGGGGGGTTGGAGTTGGAGGGGAGGAGATGGATACATTCCCATTAGTCCCTTCAAAATGATTGCTGCCCCCAAATTCAGGGAGTTTGGAAGAGAATGTACGAGTTTTATTACTTCGTGTCATTGTTCCCTTCCCCTCCCAAACTTCTGAATAAGAAATCGAACTGCCTCACTTTTCCCCGCCTATACTCTCTAAAAGTTGAAACCAACACACTCCCATCAATCCCATCATAATGATTGCTCCCCAAATTCAGGGAATTTGGGAGGGAATGAATGAGTTTTTGTGATTTTGTGTTATTGTTCCCTTTCCCTCATGAACTCCCGAATAATGAGAGATAAATGCCTGATGCAGGGGCAGCACCAAGGATCTGTAGCCATGGGAGAATGTAGGAGAGGAGAAGAGAAGAAGAGGGAATAGATACAAGGGGAAACTCATGTTCATCTCAATTTCAAGTTCAACAACTGCTTACTACGTGGCTTTCACACATTATTTATAAGAAAGCCTCTTCTCATGAAATTACATATAAACCCCTAAGATTACATTATATTACAAAAATACCCATGGAATACACAAGTACTACAAACAAGGCCCCAAATACACATAAAACTCTACTAATTAAACTAAACACATAATAAACTACTTACTAAATCCAATAATACCTTGACCAAACTCGAGCATGGGTCTTCCCAAGGTCTTGCTTCTTGTCCAACATCAACTCTGCCCTAGTTAGAAATAATTCAGCCTTGAATTTGGAAATGCTGGAGGATCAGAAGTGAGAACAAACTTGAACTTTTTGAAGGTCAGTGTTTGAGTGATACAATAAACCACGTTCCATTGGCAGCTTCTTAGACCCGGATTTAGAATTGGCTTCAATGAACTCACTGGGGATGACAAACTCTACAATAGTAATGTTTGAAAGATTTTGGATGTCTTCAAACTCAATCGTTTCCTTGCTTGTGGTGTCTTCAAGTTGAGTTACTTCGGAAGATTATTTGTCTCAATTGATTAGTAGAGTGGGCTTCAAAATGATCTTCTTACCATTATAGTGGAAGGTATATGTGTTCTCAAGTCCTTGAGTCACACCCAAATCATCCAGCCAAGGAGAACCAAGGAGTACATGCAAATATTCATAGGTATGATATTACACCAAACATTACCAATATATTTTTCCAATTGGACAGACACTGAAATTCTTTTACATATGTTTCAAGCAGAGTTATCAACCCAAGATATCTCATAAGGGCTGTAGGTTAGGTTCTGGATGAAGTTGCATACAAGTGACTCGATTTATAGAAATCATGTTCATAAGACATCTTCCATCAATGAAGAGTTTGCAGTTGCAGACTTTTTTCCCATACTTAAGAAAGGTATGGAATGGCTTGATATTATGCTCAGAGTGTGACAAAAGCCATTCATTTTTCCAATAAGCTGTTGCCATATTGCTGGATTTATTTATATATATTGCGACTATATATCACCAAAAGTCCTTAACAAAATTGTCCACAATTCTCAATCTAAACATGCAAAACCTAAACTTGACTCAATTTTCAAGAAATATTGTCAATTCACCTTAGATTTTGAGTGTCATGCTGCATTTGAAATGAAACAAATTCATTTACGAAACTCTCAAATTGCAGCAACAAAACCTGATTTTTGATGTTGGCAGTGACAATTTCTTGGGTTTTGTGCCAAATTATTGCACTTGCATTCAATATATTGTGTCAAAAATAAAAAATCTCCTTGCAGGCCAAAACATTGTGGTGAAATCCCAAAATCTTGCGACTGAACCAATTTCTCGTGAGACTACAAGCAGGAAAACGCGGGGAATTTTTCAGTCACAGGTTGCTGGTGAGTGTGCCCCTTGGGGAGGTCCTCCAGTGATGAAACTTGGGGCTAAGGGAGAGGTTTGGTCAGTGTGTGGAGATTCACTGGTGGTCGGATGGCGATGAAATTTTAGGGGAGGGGGTATCAGTGATTTCTGATTATGTGGGTAGTGGAGGGGTCTCGAAAATCAGCTGGGAAGGAGGGGTTCAAAAAACTGGGGACATGACTGGAATTTTTGAAAGTTCAGAACTGCTCTTCATGTTCATTTGTTTTGTTTTGTTTTTTGTTTTTGTTTTTTTTTTAAGATTGAGATTCAGAGAGAGAATTATGAAATGAAGAAGATGATGGTAGATTGAAAAAATTGTTGCACAGAAACTGTGAAAAGACAGCAACATAATTCAGAAATCTGAAAGAGAGTTGAGAGAGGTATGGGAGAGAATTAAGAGAAGAAGAAGAAGAGAAGGAGAAGAGAAACAGTGAAGAAGAAAGAGGGCAGAAGGCTGCTGGGCAGCATCAAGGATTTGCAGCCTCTGGAGAATGTAGGAGAGAAGAGAAGAAGAAGAGGGAAGAGAGGAGATGCAATGGGGAAACTCTTGTTCACTTCAATTTCAAATTCAATAACAGCCAACTACATGGCTTTCACACACTATTTCTAAGAAAGCCTCTTCACATGATTTTTGAAACTGCATTACATTACAAACATACCCGTAGAATACACAAGTACGACAAAAAAGCCCCACATACACATAACTCTACTAATTAAACAAAACACTTGAGTAACTACTAACTAAACCCAACAATTCATTGACCTAACTCGTCTTAGTTATTCTTGAGCAAGGTTCTTCCCAAGGTCTTGCTTCTTGTCCTACATCATTGTCCTACCTTTCCCCTCTGTTTCTCTTTAGAAGTTCAAAAAGAGGGATGTAATTACCACAGTTTTACTTCATTTCCCCACCATTTTCCTCCATATCTGTTCTTCCTTTACCTTTAAACTTACAAGTGTAGTCTTAATAAAACCCATCAGTTCTCCTTACCAAATCCATCTCAAATTCTTATTAATAAAATATTTACCTTATTCCAATCTTTTCCTCCCTTCCCTACCATGAGAGAGAAGAAAGGGAAGGAAGAATTATTGTTATTATCATTTTCTTTGTTCTATAACTCATCGAGCTTTGTAAAAGTTTTTCTTTATGTACCATATTGATTGTGTGCCATATATATATATATATATATATATATATATATTTTGTAATTTAACATGTTACAGTTTAAATGCTAACTCCTAGATTTTGTTTGTGTTGTTAGAGTGTGGAGCTGACAAATGATGCTGTTGAGTTTTTGAAGGGCTTCTTCCACTCGTTTGACACTGATGGGGTACACATCATCCCTTTCCTTCAATGCTACTTGTCAACTATAGAATCGATGTGCTCTTTTAGTTTAAAATGCTCATAGCTGATCTACTTAAATTTCTAACTGTAATTTATGTTTTAGTGTTTAAATATAGTCTTGTACTTGACAATTGTTTCATGGAGATATTTGGATTGAGTTCCATTTTTTTATCTGAACATGTCGGCTTTATTTTAAGAAGAAAAGAAAATGCCCAATGTCCATGGTGGGAATTAAAGAGGGAGCTCAAAGCAGGAAAAAAATGGCATTATTTGCGAGTCCAAACTGTTTGTGGAAGGCAACCTGATCCGCACTTCTGACGTCTTCCAAGATGCTTTGCTTTCATTATGATGAATCTGCTTCTTAAAAAAGTTCTTTACTTGCTACCTTCCAAAATATCTAACAATGACTTGAAGCACGATATTGCATAGCTTTATCCTTTGTTTTGCATTCTTAAACTGTATTTATCATATCACTTGGACTAAAGTTGTGGCCTGTTGGTTCCCTGCTGTTATTATTTTTTTTGATAGACTAAAAAGTCATGCTGAATTATCCTTTTTACTGCATGACATGTGACAGAAAGAACTAGCAGTCTTTATTTGTATGACTATTAAAAGGGAAGGAATGCCCTGTTATAAATAGTTCTAAAATCTGAACTGGACTTGCTGTCTGATTGGCTTGGACTGGAATTGGTCACTCATTGGTCCAGCTTATGCTACAAACTTGGTTTTGATGTGAACTGAGATCAATTCGGAACATGGGTGACTTGGTCAAATTCGGTGAACCAACTGGGTCAACCAGGCCCCACACCACAAAAATGACACACTGCTGCTCGTGGAATTCGAACCTCGTACCTTAAGGGAGGTACCATGAAACCTTATCACTGGGCTAACTAAAGTTGTTTGTTAATGTCTTACTGTATTGAGTGAACAATATATAAACATAACACGTAATGTATACTTAGAAAAGTTTTATTTGAATCAAATCATGCTCCACCTTCCAATATATTTGACTCCTAACGATATCAATAGGTAATAATAATTATAAATTTCAAAAAATATTTAGTTAAAAAAGGAAAATAGTACAAATTTTATCATTATTGTTGCTACTGGTTTTTTTTTACTTTAATGTGTTGATAGGTATTAATGACTAGCATAGTTGTAATATTTATGTTGAAGGCGATACATCAGTTGTATAGCCTCTCTTCTTTGCATAGCATCTATAAGGATGCTGATTTTTGGCCATCGAGGGTATTTAATTTGATGGAGTATTTTGAGGGAACTGACTTGCTGATTTATCATTACTGTCTAGTTTGTTTTTTTTGGGTGGGGGGATTGTAGAAGTTATTTTCATTTCCCCCCTCTCTTCGTCTCTGCTTATTCTTTCTTTTCTTCAATTAGGTTTTTTTTTTTCCAGTTAAAATTTTATATAAATAGAAGGGAAAGGGCCTTGTTATTATTTTTATTTATTTATTTTGGAAGGAGGCATGGCTTTGAAACTTTACTGGAATGAATTTGAATCTAGTGATAATATGAAAAAGTCCCTAATGCATGCAATATGAAAAATTATGTGATGAAGACATGGATAAGAATTCTTTGACTTCTTAGTGCATACGTATATATAGTCCGATATTAATATTATTGTAACAAAATATATAGTTGTGAATGATGCATGTAAGTGGTTTGAGAAAGGTTAATTGATTAGGCTTTCTTAGGCCAAAAGTTCATTTATAATATGGATATTAGTCTTTCAGTCTTTATGTCATTCTAGTTTACAATATGGCATTTAGCTAGGTTCTTCGGAAGTTGCAAAATTCTATAATGTTTAACATGTTCCTTCCAGGATGGGGCGCTACGTCCTTATGAGGTTGAAGACCTGTTTTCTACTGCTCCACAAAAGTAGGTTTGTTTCTGTGATACCAGAAATTAATTATTGCAGTGTATTTTTTTTCCCTCTGCTTTTGATTATTATGCTGTTTATGTCACAGAAAATTGTCTAAGCTTGTGTATATAGGCAGAAAAATATTCATGTAGCTGATCCCACCTAGTGGGACTTAAGGCTTGGTTTGTTGTTCTTGTTGTTGTGTATAGATGCATGTGTGTGTATGAAGTTGTCATCATAATGGAATCATGAAGCTCAAAACACAAACTAAGCGAACTGATAGCCTATGAATCCTTTGTACTCGTGTGCTTGGGTGCTTTATGAAGGTCTGAGAGCTGTGAGGGCCACGTTTTCTTTTATTAACAGCCATGCCTTATTTGCAAGAAATGGCAATTAAGTGCGAATGCAGGTGCCAATTAAGAGCACAACTTTAGTGAGCAGTGTATTCGGTGCACTACGATGAATTTTCAGTGAACAAGCATAATGAAACTGGTGTTTGATAATAATGCTTTTATTTTCTGGAAGCTTATATTGAGATGCCTTGAATGTATCGTGTGGTTTGATGACAATGTGCTTTGATGTCACCTGCGTCAGCTTTCATTTAGCTGTCAAAAACTTTAGATATAAAGTGTTTCTTTCTCTATCTCTGTGTCACTTTGTCAATTCAATTGGTAGTTTTTGGCACAATGTTATCTAGAACATGGAATATTCCGAATGGTAGCGGATTGCAGTATGACGCTTGCTCTAAAATGAGGAACATTTGGGGTATATTTATATTAATATATTGGTGAATAATATGTAATGGGGGTACTTGTATGTTTAGAGAGAGTGTTGAGGCGTTTCTGAATCTAGAAAAGATTTCTTTTTTGAAATGGATTAATAATGTTTGGAAATAGAATTACAATTTATAATGCAACAATTCCTCACTTTAAGTAATTGAAAAAAAAAATGTTACGTGAAAAGTATTGAATTATAATTTTGGATCGTTAGATATAGTGTTCCAGAATGAAAATGTACCATGCTTTGTATCATTCATACCAGTTTATGGTTTGCTAGGTGTTATGTTTTCTGTAACTATGCTTTGGCATAACCACCCAAAGGTCTTTACTGGCACCTGTAACATATGGACACATCTCACTTACAAACAAGGAATTTCTGTAGTCCCAGCTTAAAATCTAGGGACAATTTTGAAAATAAAATAAACGAATAATGAATTTGAAGCCATTGGCAAGATTGCCAACAAGCTTCGTGGTGCAAGGCAGTCCCAAAGATTTACAGTTGTTAAGAGAGACACAAAAGCATATAGCCTATTGTTGATGTCTTTGTTGACAAAGGAAATAAGGGAAGATATGCTTTCAAATGTCCAGAGTCCAGACCTTTTCAAATATGCACATTTTCTGTATATATTTTCTCCAACTTGCATGTGTGGTAAAATTGTTTCTGCCATTTTGTTGATTATCTGAAGACTGTTATCATATAGCCCATTTTGTGTTAAATTGATTAAAAATTTTGGAAGTTGCAGTTTTCTCTTTGCATGTTGCCTTTTGAGGTATCTCATAATCTCTATCTTGCCATTTTCTTATTTCAAACATGCTGAAAATGACCAACAACTCCTTTTCCTTCCTCTATCAGCAAATTTCAGCACTGATTGACTAATAGTATTTCCCTTTCTTGCTTGGATAATGAATCTCAATATTTTTCACTGCCTAGCACCTGGCAGTGTAATCACATGCTTTAGTAATTACATTTGTTCAAAAAGTTACCGAAGAAACTTTTGAAGCACTTCGAGGCCTGGTTGTATTTTTTGGCTATCCATTTATTTTTTCCCAAATTTTGTTACATTGTCTTTTTAGTGATGATGTTGTGGCATATCATCCTTGGTTATCAAGTTAAATGAAATTGTTACGTAATTCTGTGCAATAAGATTTTGCTTATGGAACTCATGAGTGATTTATTAACCTGAAAAGGTCTTGTGTATTCTGTTTACCCCTTTTTTTTTTTGCCTTGAAAACTTTAGTCCTTGGAGTGAAGATCCATATGTGGATGCAGCAGAGAGAAGCGCACTGGGATGGTTATCCCTTGATGGGTTCTTGTCCAAGGTATGGGCAGCCTTTGTATAATTTTTATGTTCAATTTTTATGCTTGCTTATTTTGTGAAGGGTTTTGGGTTCTTTATTCTATTGGCAAATAGTTCTCTTATTTTAAAACCTTCTCCTTTTCCTCGGTTGACCCATTTGCTGCTTAAATATCATGTTTTTGTTATGTAAGCATTTAATATTCTACCTTTTTGTTTTTATTCTTTGTTCTATGTTTTCTCTGTGATTGAAGTTACGAATTTTTATGTCTACTTTTAAAGTGCATGCTTGTATAAAATTCTTTTGACATTGATTTTGACAGAGAGTTTTGCTATATGGATTTTTTTCCAAATTTTCTTGAACCAAGACATAACTGTTTTGACACCAATATTTTCTTCTTTGATTGGAGTAGAAGGCTTGAACATTCATTGATCCAATACCTAAAAGCAAAAGTTGTGCAACTTCTTGCTACTATTTTTTGGGTTGCATACCACTGGAAAGTATGTTGATATGGACTTCTGAATTGGCTGATTGTTTTATGCAATAACTATGCCTTTCTTTGAGAGGGCTCTTTGTAAATTTATGAGGAGTATCTTTTATTGCAGTGGGCCCTTATGGCACTTCTAGACCCTATCCATACCATAGAAAATCTGATATACATTGGGTACGAGGGTGATGCTTCCTCTGCCATCCGCGTGACTAGAAGACGACGTTTAGATCGCAAAAAGCAACAATCAGATAGAAATGTTTTCCAGTGCTTTGTCTTTGGACCTAAAAAGGCTGGAAAGTCTGCATTGTTGGATTCCTTCTTGGGAAGGTGTGTTTTCTATCATCCAATGAACTTATTTTGCTTGGTTCTGCTGAAATTTATGATGGTTAATTTAGTCTTATGACTGATATTATTGCTGATTCAAAATGCAGGCCTTTCTCTGATAATTATGTTTCAACTACTGATGACCGTTATGCAGTGAATATTGTCGATCAACCTGGTGTAAGTTCCAGTACATACGTATTGTATTTCTTGGTAGCTATTACTTTTTGTACTCTTCTCTCTCTCTCTCTCTCTCTCTCTCAAAACAGGTGTGTAGATGCACACACAACTTAGAAAACCTGGACATGGTATAACAACTGCAAATGGACTTGTATGTGTGCCATGTTTTGCATGTCTGGACTTAGGCGAGCATGGTTCATCTTTCATTTTTCTCCTTCTTGATCTTGTCTTCTTTTTTTTTTTGTGAGAGGGTGTGTGAAAGAATGGGTATGGTTATCTTCATTTTCATACGTATTTTCATCTCATGAAGGTATGCAGAAAATTTCCCTGAGATTACTTTTTAAAAAAATGCACTATTTTGGAACCACATTGATATAACTTGCCGATTGCAGAATGCTACAAAAAGTTGCCCACTAAGATCCATGGACTCGATTTCATCAAAAGATAAATCTTGGAGTTGTATGTGTTTCATGTTTTTTATTTTTTTATTTTTTTTTTATCTGCTGCACTTGAAATGTGACGGTCTGGCCCCATAAGAATTTTTCCGTGTGAAATTTGATTGTAATGAGATTGAAGGCATTTTTGCAAGCCACGATTGGTTTCAATTGTTGCATTTCCTTAGTGCGATCAGATGATGGATTTATGACCGAGTCATGTGAAGATGTAAATCAAAGATTTACCTTGCAAGTTTGTGTGGTTGAATTTTACTTGTTAGTAGTTGATTTTCTGATAAATCCGTGACTTCGGTTTTAGTTTGGGGTTTCTCTAATCACCAACATTATTTTTGTTTGTTTGACAGCAGCTGGCTTGAGAAATGAAATTGTCGATCCTCTGCATGAATTTCTAGATCTTTGACCATTTATGCATTGCACATGCTTTTCTTTTCTATTGCTTCTCCATGCAACATCAACTTTTGTGTTTGTCGTTGTTGCTTTCTGTTGGGATTATGTCCATGATCTAATTTTTGAATTGCAGGAACCCAAGAGAACACTTGTGCTGCGAGAGATACCAGAAGATGGAATCAAAAAGCTGCTCGGTAATAGAGATTCTTTGGCAGCTTGTGACATAGCATTATTTGTTCATGATAGGTAATTAAAAATGTTCCCACAATTCTTGGGGCCTATTCACCCACAAGCAATGGCGTTAATTTTCCTGTTACCCTGATACTGCTATAATTTTTTTAACCATTTTTTTGGTACAACAACAGCAGCAACAACAAGCCTTAAGTCCCACTAGGTGGGGTTAGCTACATGAATCCCTTTGTGCCAATTCACCTGATCCAGAGTATTTTCTGCCAATTTTTTTGGAATATTTATATTTATTTAATAAATTAAAATTCTTTAGAGCATGGGCTTCCCAATGGCTTGTCTCTTTGCTGGTACTACAACAGGGACCAGGTTTGATTCCCTTTTCTGGAGATTGTGCCCGTGACTGCAGATGCAATGCGTGTTGTGAGGGTGGCTATTTATCTATAAAAAAAATATTTCTTGTATTAGATTCAAATTTTTTTGAATGTCATATTACTTTTGATGAATTATTATTAATATTGTTACTTATTATAAATTACCTGAGCAAAAATTTTAACAATTGTAAAATGTGAATTTAGTCTTTTTTTTTTAATTTTTTGAATCTGTTTATGAAATGACCTAAGCAAAAATTTTAATGGTTGTGAAATGCTAATTAGTTCAATTTTTTTTTTTTTACTGGAAAAATGGAAAAAGGCAAATGTTGTGTTATTTTGAATAGTTGTGACTTTTAAAAAGAAGTTTTATGATCAAGTTCTGTCAAGGATGGTGCTTGTAGGTTTACCATGGTTTGAATATTTTGAAAAACTATGGGAAAAGAGTTTATTAACATGCTTACTATAAATAGATGAAATGAAGGCAACAACTATGTTAGCACCATGCTCCATGGTGTGTGTTGTTTGCAGATTATGTATCTTGGTAGATGTGCTTATATGAAAAAATATATTGGCTTGGATGTGACACTTAATTTGAAATTTTTTATCTCTCTTCGATATGAAGCCTAGCTGATTATTATTTTCTGTGATGCTTTCACCATGTCAGTGTACTGAAAAATAGGCAAGGTTGGCTAGGTCATTGCCCTGGAGCAGCATGTTGCATTTGCACCTGAGTACAAGTCAAATATGGGAAAAGCATGGAGATAGTTGAAAGAAAAACATAAGAATTGGTTGGCATTATTATAGACAAAGACCTAATAGTTGGTGTTGTAGATGTAAAAATGTGTAGGGGATAGAATCATAACAGTTAAGATATGGTTAGGCATACTGTAGATAAAGAAAAATCCTTTTAAACATTGTAGATGTTAACAGGGTTTTTTGTGGGGGGGGGGGGGTGGTGGGTGGTTGTAATCATAAAAATTAAATGGTTTTAAGGAAACTTAGTCTCCCAAAGTAGGCCTAGCGGGATCTTCAGAAGCAATTCTGAGAAGATATAGATAATATTATACAAGGGATATAAGAGACGAGAAAATTCTCTTATGAGTGGGTTTAATTGGGAAGAGAATACTAGGAGGACATGGATATGGAGACAAAAATGCTTATGGTGTTCTGATCTTAGGCTGTGTTGGGCATTTGAACTTGTAACAATGCTTAATTGCTTTAGGAAAAGAGAACCCTTAATAAAATTTAAGAGTGGCAAAGTAAAAGTCAAATTGATTTTCCCCCTTTAACTAAGAGGGTAGGTCGCTTATCATGTAATGATTATAGAGTTATATGAAAACTAAACAAGTAGGTTGTTTGTCTTTGATCTACATTAGAATTTAAAAAATATATGAGAAAGGACAAGACAGATCATTGTTTAAGAGAATTAGGTTGTGGAACCTAAGGAGTGGAAATATTATAAAATTCAAAGATAAAATGATAATGAAGATTACTAGACAATAGAATGTAATGTATATACAAACGCCCTTTGGAATAGGATGGATAGTTCTATTAGAGATACAACGAAAGTTATTTTAGTTGAATGTGGCTAGTAGGGAGTTGGTGGTGAGAGACAGCATCCAAAAAGTAGTTAAAACATTAAGAATGTTTGTTATAGCATACTATAATTTGTAAATGTAAACAGAGTGTTTAAGGGATCACCACAAAGGCCTGAACTGGTAAGATGATTTCTGCAACTTAAATAAAGAACTTTTGACCTCTCTTTAAACATCTAAATGCCAAAGTTTGGATCACACAGAGAGGTTTAGGGAGAGTAAATTGTTGCGAGTGACAAAGGACCAAAGAGATGGACAGTGGATATTTATGAAGCCATCTTTCTAGGAATGAATAGAAGGGTTAGATCCATCCTACCTTTGTTGATTACGGCCAGGACCAAGCAGAGTGGTAGATTTCTGAAAATCATGAGGAACTGAGGGGTGGTGTTTAAGAATCAGAGGCATGAGAAGCACCTGATTACAAGGGCCACAATGGGCAGTATAATAGAGGAATATTGAGCTGGAGAAGGGCTTGACTACAGATGTAGAAGACAGGACATACAAGGAGAGACATGGAGGAAGGCTCCTGAAGATTAGAGGTGATTTAAAACTTGAATTCAAATTTTGATGGGTTGGTAGGAGCCTGAGCTTCACTGCCAAGTATTTGCAAGAAGGTTGAGCCTGCTAAGAAAAAGGAAGTGAAGTGTCAGATGATGCAGCATATTCTTCAGTACCATATCTTGTCGAAGGATTTCACCAATATATTGAAGCCCATATTTGCTGATGAAGCTAATATATTTTGCTCTTTCAGGCCTCAAATAAGCAAGCCCAAAAACTGCTTATGATATGCATCTTCAATCTGGGTGTATTAGCTGGAACTTTCTCTTTTAACTTAGGCTCAGAGGGTCCGGAGAGGAATGGGATTGGTTCACACCTACTGACAAACTGGAGCTGAAAAGATCAGCTCTGGAATCTGAGAATGCTTCAATAATCAATTGATGGGAGCTTCAATTGGCTGCAAGCCTTCTTCTGGCTGTAGTTCCTTCAGAACTTGATGATTTTGCTATTTGCATGTCTTGGAGAAGGTGTTGATGGAGTGTAGCCCTATCAAAGTCATTGCTCCTATGTAAGAAAGAAACTGATGACACAGAATCTCGCAGGAGTTGTTAAGAATGATGGCGATGATTTGGAAGGTAGTGGATATCTCCTTCAAGGGCTTAAGGGATGCTGATTGTAAAGAAAGCTGGTAGGGAGATAAGAAGAAGGGAGCTGAGGTGCATTCCTGTTCTATCAATTATGAGAATGGAGGGGAAGGGAAAGATGGGGATGGATGTAGCAGTATCAGTGCTTTGAATGTTTTTTCCAGTTAGATTACCGATTAAGATAACATGTATTCATAACTCTGAGCATATTGAATGATAAGTAAATGGGTGCTTTTGAAAGTTTTTTTTTTTTTGAAAGAATAGAGGCCAAATTTAGCCTGCTTGCAGGAAATCAAACTGAAAAACAATTGAAGCAGAACAATTAGATCACTTTGGGCTTGTAAATACTTGAAATGGAGTAGAGTGGAAGCGAATAGCACAATTGGGGCAATACTAATATTGTGGAATAAACACATCCTCTTGATATTATAAGCCATTAAGGAGGATTGCTCTCCTTAGCCAAATTTAAATTTATAGCTATCGGTAAGATTTCGGCTTTTAAAGGAGTGCTGAAGTGGGAAAATTAGTGAAAGACACATGCTGTGGCAGGATTTAGATACTTTGGGAATGGAAGGTCCTTGACGCATTGCTATAGATTTTTAATTTTATTCTCCACCCAGGGTAAGGAAGTGTCGGAGAGAGTTTTCAGGAGTTCCTTGTAATGAATTTGAGAGCTTTCGGATCTACTACCTTTTTTTTCTTTTTTTTGTTTGTTTTTTTCCCCTTTTATAAAAGGGTAGCGAGAGGGGCAGGGGCAATTAGTTAATTCAACCTTTTTTGCTACACATTGATTCACCTTGAATGCTATTTTAGGATACTGGAGAGATTACTAATTACTCATGGAGTGGGGATGAACAAGTATGGCCAAAACCCTTTTAGGAAAACGTATGGATTAAGTTTGATGGTTTTGGCAACCTTATCATGGAATGGTGCAATCAACAAGTTGAAAGGGGTTGTGCAAGCTTTGTCATTGCTAGAAAATTGAAATTTCTGGAGGGGAAAAAAATATGAACTTTGAGGTCTTCAGAAACATCAAAATAAACACAAAAGGACAGCTGGTGGGGGACAACAAACATTGGAAACATTGAAGTGACTGAAGGGCTTAGTGATGGAGAATGAGATCACAGCATTGCACAGAAGCAGAGAAGGCCAGGATTCTAAATATGAAGAAATGTGATAGAGACAAAAATCAAGAGCTATTCGGATTAATGATGATAATAGAAATGCCGATTCTTCCACATACTGGTGGAAGCACACTAAGGGTATAATTTCATTGATTATATTGAGGTAGATGGTGAAGTCTTCTCAAAGGAGTATGAGAATTATGCAGCATGCATGCAAGAGGAATTATATCTAGATGGATAAGTAGATCAATGGACATAAAATTGTTTTTTCGTTTTAGGTGCTTTCGTTCCCTCTGTCTGAATGCAGTGAATTTAGCTATTGGTTTAAGGTGAAAATAAATTATCATTTCTGAAAAAAAGGCTATATTTTTTTTGACATAAAATTACAAGAAATTGATGTTATTGCAGAGGTGGCAACATAACTGATTCCATATATTTATGCATGACTTTTTACTTACGAATGCATTTACTTGAGTTGAAATCATTTTTAATTTCAGTTCCGATGAGTCCTCATGGAAGAAATCAACTGAGTTGCTTGTGGAAGTTGCTGGTCATGGAGAATATACTGGCTTTGAGGTGCCTTGCCTCATAGTTTCTGCCAAAGATGATCTGGATCCATACCCACAGGCAATTCAAGATTCGACCAGGGTATGTACTTCTCAGTGCCTGTATCTGCATGCCAAGTATATAAATTGAATCTCTCTTTTTGACCTTGCATTCAAGTTTCTGGTTTTGTAATTTTAGTGGAACAATTTTTCTCATTTATGAGCCACTTTACATGATTAATTCCATTTTTATAGTGGTACTAATTTTCATGTTTCACTATTGTTGCCTTGGTTTGATCAAATGTAATGTCTGGTGGTTTTACATTGTACATTAGAATTTAGATTGAAGCAAAGTGAGTCTTCTCTAGGTTGGAGAAAGAAGAAAAAAAATCATTCGTAGTTTGTTGATTGTTTCTTGGAAGTTACTTTCAAGGTATAGATATAGCTGAAGATGGTTTGAGGAGGCGTCAAAGGTAGTGCTGAGAATCTTGACATGAAAAAAGAAAAGGCTCCTGCTTTGGATGGTTTTGCAATGACCTATTCCAGTGGTGATTGGGGTTTAATCAAGGATGATCTTATTGGTGTTTTTAGGGAGTTGTATGCTAACGGTGTGTTAGGGGAGGGGGAGGGGGGAACATTAACTCTTTGACATTTGTTGCTCTGGCACCTAAAGGTTGTTTTGTTGAGGTTAGAGATTCCAGTAATAGTTTCGTGAATGGCGGCGCGCTCAAGATTTAGGAACAGAAATAAAATTCTTTTTTCTGCATTTAGGCAAGAGAATTTTTGGTTCTTAAAAGTTCTCATCAATCTTATATGTTCCGTTGGTTGATCAAATGGAGGACTCTAGGAGGAATGATAGGAGGAAATAATTTTAAATTGGATTTTGAGAAGACATATGGTAAATTGGGTTTGGAGTCTTGACAAAGTTTAGGAGGGTAATGGTTTTGAAGTTTAATGGTAAAGTTGGATTAGTTTTCTCTCCAAGCTTTTTTCCCTTACCATTCTTCACGAGGAGCTTAAGTTATGGAACTTATGGTTAATTATTTTTCCCCTTTGGATTGCAAAAGAAATTTATTAAGAAAAAGAATAGAGAAGACTACAAACTAGGAGAGTACAAGAAATCCCTGAAGCAGAAAAACAAAAAAAATAAAAGGAAAACCAAAATGATAATTTTTTTTAAAAAAGAACTATCTAATTAAGAAACCCCTCCTTAAACCTCCCCCTCTGTAATTGATAGAGCTGTAAAGCCTTGCTAATTCCTGATGACCTTTATTTGCATCTCTTTTTGCTCCATTCAATCAAATTTCATGTGAGCAATTCACAATCCCATTCGACTGAAAAGATTTTGAGCAGCAGCATCCTGCTCTCTAATATTCTCCAAAAGAGTAGGAAGAATCCAATCCTTACACTTATTATTCACGGCCAAGTTCTCACCCAATTCCCACTCTTCAAAAATAGATACGCTCTATAAACATTAAAAGGGCAATAAAGAAATAACCCACTTTTGCGTGCAGTCTGCTAATAGCATAATTATGCATGTGTTGATGCTAGTGGTGAGGATCATGCTTGTTTACTACAACATTAGTTTGGGGTTGTTGCTTATGGAAAAAGCCTTTTTTGTTTGTTGGGAGTGCTTTGAATTTGTCCTCAGTCGTAGTAGGATTTCTTGTTTGTTTTTGTTGGCTTTGAGGGGTAAAAAGAAGGTGAAGGTTTTGTGGCATTGTGCAGATTTTGCAGTTATATTGGCAAGTTGGAGAGCAATGCTTGGGTTTTAAGATCTAGCTTAATTGAGAGTTGCATTTTACATCTTGAAAATAATTTGAACTTTGTAATGTTATAGCTATCTCTTGGGCATGATTTTCTTATCAATTCAAGTTAGTATTTTTTGAATGGCCAACAAGTAGTTTACAAATTATATTTAATTCTTTTACATTTTATTTGTAACTTTCTTAATTTTTTACTTGAATACATTTATTTTATTTTTTTTCATATATTTTTTTAATAAAAATAAAATTCTTAAAATATTTATGCCTCACCTCTTGAGGCTTAAAACACCTTACGCCTTCGCCTTTTAAAACATTGGTTCATATTAGCTTTTTTTTTTTTCGCTTTTTGTTTCTTTGGAATAGATAGCTTTCATTCGCCACTTTTCATTTGGTATGAGGACTTCTCATCCTATCTGTAATTTATTCTTTCTTAATGAATTTATTATTTTCTTATTGAAGAATTATAAAAAATTTATAAACTAAGTAGTATTTCACATGCAAATAAAGCTAGTTTAGACATAAATGGTAGAACAGATGTTGTTAATCTCAAAGTTCAGTATCATCTGCAATTTTAAAGGTTTAAAGCAATTGTTTCTATCCTTACCTTTAATAGTATATGTTTTTGATAAACATAAAGATTTATGAATAGGAAGAATTATGGTCGTTGAGGACGTGGATATAAACAAAAGGCTTGGTTTTGAAGTCATATTTTGTAAAAGCCTATGATTGGGTTAGTTGGGTTTTCTTGGATAGAGAAGGATAAAAAAGTTTTCAAAGGAAGATGGAGAAATTTTTGTTTTCGTTTTTGTTTACTTATAATTTTTTTTTGTTTTTTTTTTTCCTTTCAAAATTCCATTTGTAGTGGCGGGGCAGGCTAAGTCTTGGTTTCGAGCTTCTGAGGGGTCTTGGAAGGGTGATCCCTATCCCATTTTTACTATTGTGGTAGATGCTCTAAGTAGGATGATTGATAGAGGGGTTGAAAAGGCTTGGTGGAAGGGATTAAGGTGGGCCATGAGGATTTGCCCATTTCTAATCTTCAGTTCATTATGATACAATTCTCTTTATTTTGGAGGTCATGAGCAGCTTCTCTAATGTGCCCGGCCATTTTACAGGTTTTTGAGAAGGTGATGGGATAAAAAATTAGTTCTGTAATAGTATTGGGATTTGCATTGATCAGTGTTCTTTCGCTAAGTTAGCAGGTTGTGATGTTTTTGAGTTGGCCTATTACCTTCTTAGGTCCCTAATTAGGGGGCAATCCTTGTGCTGATACTTCTTGGGGCCTGGTCTTTGAGAGAATTGCTAGGAGGTTGGATGGGTTGAAAGGAGATTTTTTCACTTTAATAGGCTGTATTACTCCCATTTATGCTTGTCTTTCTTCTATCTCCTTGTATTATTCATCTGTTATAATTCTGCTGAGAGTTGCCCCAGAGACTAGAGAAAATGAGGGGGTTTTTTCGTGGTTGGGTGCTGATGAGCTCAATAGGGATCATTTAGTAGGGTGGACCATTGAGAGTAGGTCTAAAAGGGAGGGAGGTCTGGGTCTAGATAATTGATGTCTTAAAATGTTTCTTTGGTGGTGTAGTTTTACTCGGCATAACTGTCTTTGGCACAGGGTAGTTTGTAATAAATTTGGATTTTTGCAAAATGGGTAGGATGTTAATGAATGAGTTAATGTTACTCGAGTCCTTAGAAATTTGTGTCTCATATCTATTGTTCTTTCTTTCCTAAAGTTTTGTTACCAAGCGAGCAAATGGGGAGAAAAATCTCTTTTTAGAAGATCATTGGATTGGAGGTGTGCCTTTGGCTATTGGGTTTTCTTGTATTTCTTGGTTATTAACTCTTCACAAGTCTCTTGTTTCTGCCTTCCTCAGTTTGCCAGTGGATGCCCATTTTGGGACTTTCATTTTGGGAGGAATTCCAATGAGAGAGAAATTAATGAGCTTGCTTCTCTGACTATTTTGCAGTGTCCAGTTGGGAACAGACAATGTGTTTAGAGTTTAGATTCTTCTTGGGATTTCTTGTGCAAATCTTTCTTTTGTGATGTCATCCATGACCCTAATGTTAATCCTTCGCGCTTTCTTTAATCTGGAAAGCTAAACCTTCAAAATCCTTACAAAAATCGATACTAATCATTTGCTTTAGGAGCTAAAGACCAAACAAGGGCTTCTTGCCCAATGTTCATGTCCTTTGTTATAGGAGTGGGGACAACCGCTTATGTTTGTTTTTACTTTTGGGTTCTTTGAAATAACTTGTTTGGGGAGTTGTATTTATGGGTTTGGTACAAGCAAAGAGAGGAAAATTTTGTGGCACTCTATTGTTTGGCTTTTCCTTGGTGTATTTGGTTGGAAAGAAATGCTAGAATCTTTAAAGGTGTTTCCACTTCCAGTAACATGCTTTGGGGCAGAATGGTCTTCCTTTCATCCCTTTGGTTCTCAGCAAATAGATTTTTTTGTCCTGTTTGACCTGCAGAGGATTGATTGGTGTTACTTTCTTAGAATTGTCTTGTATTGACTTTCATTTTGTTGATCTATTCTCCATTTGCGATGATCGGACATTCTGTTCATTCTGGTTTTTTTTTTCTTTCTTGCACTTTTTTCTTCCTGTTAAAACTTAATACACATTGTTGCCCCACAACCTAAGCTTAAGCTTTTAGGTAAAGTGGTAACCTAACATGGTATTGGAGCTGGTTACCAGGAGGTCCTGGGTTCTAGTCTTGTTCCCTGCATTTATTGTGTGGTGTTTAAAAAACTTTATTGTGTTTCATATCATAGGTATTATTTATTGTGTGTTTATTTCTCTAGTGCTGTTGGGCTGCATTTGCGGGGGAATGTTAAAGCTTGATATACATTGTTGGGCCACAACCTAATTGCTTAAGTTTTTAGGTAAAGTGGTAATCTTCCTTTAATATAATTCTAAATTCTTTGTTTATAAAAAAAAAATAAAAAATGAAAGAGGACAAATTTTAGTAATAATTTGGCGAAAATTTTAAATGCCATTTTATAATATATTCCATATGTAATAATGTACGCAAGTATATTTATCTTGTTTTAAATGTTTTTTCCATTATTATGGAGCAATTTTAGTAATAAGATGAAAGAATACCAATTATCTAATAAATCAGTAAGTTTAGTTACTAGCTTTATAAATATGAAAATAACCAAGATAAAAATGATTGATTGAAAAACACAGTTTACAAAAATCTAAAATACATGTGCACAAACTACTAAAAATAGGTGTTATAGCTTGATATGTGTAATCTGTTAAATGAGTAAAGAGTTTTGAAGAGCTCAAAACATTAAGGATTCCATCTGATACAACATAGTTGGAGGATTTGTCAAAATTCTTAATGTTCCATTCAAACTTAAAAATAAAACTCCAGCTGAATCAAGAGACTCGTTTAATGGGAATTCCATATCTTTTGTAACTTTGTATAAGAACTATCGAACCCAAAAAAATTTCCATACAAGTTTTAGAAAAATGCTATGATTTTGAGATTTACATTGGAGGGATGCGGAACTTCAGTTTCATTTTTTTAAGGAAATTTTGTTCCTTAGTCGACTTCTCGACAAGTTCTATTGAATTTTGAGATTGTGATGAAGTTTAGATGATTTATAGAAATTTAAAAAAGAAAATTTGTAGTATAAAAATTTAGGACCATGGGTGGGTTTAGTGAATATCGTTGAGCCCAAGTTATAATTCACTGCTGATATGTTTTTTCTTCTTATCAGATGATTTGGATGGTTTTCTAGTGTTAATTATATTGCAGGATCTTGATTGGGTTTCAGGTTTAAAATTCAATTGTTTAGGAGTGATCTTGCTGGTTTTAATTCAAAGTTGGCAACCTTTGATTTGCTTACACTTGATTTGCTTCTAGTATAGTGTGTTGTTCATATTTTTCTGCTGACATACTTGGCTACCACTTCAAGAATATATTTATTTATTTATTCATTCATTTATTTATTTATTTATATTTTTTTTGGAGAGGGGCGGGGGGGGTGGGGAGTGGGCGGCTTGATTTAATTCTAGATGAGTGTCTTTTGAGAATATTTTTAGAGACTTGATTAGTAGAGATGAGTCTTGTGAGAAAGTTTTTTACTAGAGGGATCTTTTGAGAAAAGTATATTAGCTTTCTTTTCTTTGGGTGGTCCCATTGCCCATGTCCATTCTTTTTTAAAATCATTTCTTATTTTATTGCCTACCTCTGGTTAAGATTCCTTTTCAAGTAACTAGAAGAATTGGGAAGTTGAGAGATATTTTTTTGAGGGCTTGGCAGGGGACTACAAAAGTGAGACATTGTGCTTGGGAGGAGGGTATGCAAGCCTGAGGTAGAAATACGTAGGATTGTACTCAGTTTTATTGGTTTTGGTTTTGACCAAACCAAACTGTGATTGGTTCTTAAAACTTATGACTGCACCCAATGCTTTCTTGAAAAAACCATGTTACTGGTTCAGTTCAGTGGCTGGTTCATAGTTCTAAATAACAAAAAGAAATTTATATTATTTTTGCTTGGTCCATGGTTTTGAATCATAAAAATTGCGTGGGAAAGATGCTGTAGACCATGGTTTTCGACCCAAAAGGAAGGCACTGGTCTGGACTTCTAACATTGCAATCGTTTTTAACTGGTTCATAGTTCTAAATAACTTAACAAGAAATTTATATTATTATTGTTTGGCCCATGGTTTTGAATCATAAAAACTGCGTGGGAAAGATGCTGTAGCCCATGGTTTTCGACCCAAAAGGAAGGCACTGGCCTGGACTTATAACATTGCAATTGTTGAGGTGGAGAGAGGGGCTTCTTTGCTTACCACGTCGGCTGCTGCTGGAGTTTCTCTTTGCAACGTATGAAAGTAATGGTAGAAATACATGTGTAGTAATAAATAATTTAATAATACATGAAATAAATATAACCTTTTTAATATTGGAAGCCTAATATTATAATAAAACTTAATATATTTTAAAATTATTATATTTTTAGTGCATTGGAATATTGGATAGAGCATAATGGGACAGATTTTGAGGGCCCCACACAATCCTTTTAGGTCTTGAATGGTGCAGGAATTTTTTAAGCTTAGTGTCACGGACCCCCAAAATGGGATTCAAGTAAGGGCTGTGTGGCACTCGTTGAGAGCTCTCCCTCGACAAGTCAGCCAAGTCTCACACGTTCAAGCCTGCAATCACGAGCACCTGGTGAGTCTTAATACTCAAGAAAACCAAGAAACAATAGGATATCACATGAGCAATATATTCTTATACACCGAATAAGACTAACAATCAGAGACATCACAATCCAAGGCAACAAAACACCACAATAAAAGGGACTACTTATATTATTCAACAACAAGAGAATAATCATACAAACGATAACATAGATAATCATATATTCATTCCAAATCCCTGAAGAATACAATTATAGTTGTATCTCTCTCCCCTTTTCCCCCATTACATTGTCACTCCCTAACATCCTCCCCCACTCATTTTATCGACGTCCTCGTCGATGTGTTGTAGAAGGTCGTCTCACGCTTATGATGTCGAAGTTGATGTCATTGTCTTCAAATTTATGAAATCTTCAATCTTCTGTATGGCATGCTGAAGGTTTGCTGCGGGTTCCCAACTATTCTCTTCTTCCCCCAGCCCCAGCCACTGAACTAGAAATTGCTGTTGTTGATGACCTTCTGCATTGACGACTCTGTCTGCAATGATCTCCTGGACTTCTTTGTTGACAGGCTGCCTTCTGGAAATGGTTGATCTCCTTAGCTTTTGTCGGTGCGGATCTGCTTCATCTGTGTGGAATGGCTTTAAATTGCTTACATGAAACACAGGATGGACTGGACGTCTGTGGCTTTTCATCCACTCGGGCTGCTCAAGCCGATAAGATGCATGTCCCACCTTCTCGATCACTCCAATTGGACCCTCGTAACGGCGTAACAGCCTTTTATCCTTGCCGCGAAGAAAGCGAAATGTCTCCGGCGGCACTTTTACAAGAACCAGATCTCCAGCTTCAAATTGTTGCGGTCGTCTCCCTTTGTCAGCCCATTTCTTCATGCGCTTTGATGCTTTTTCTAACTGAGCTCGAGTGATTTCAATGTTTTGCAACCAATGTTTCGTGAATTGGTATGCTTTTGGGCAATTTCCTTTGTATGGATCATCCAGAGTGTGCGGGAGAGTCGGTTGCTGACCTGTTACGATCTCAAAATGGCTTTCATTAGTCGCAGAAGATTTCATGGAGTTAAAATAGAATTGTGCCGTGTCCAGTAAAGTAACCCAATTCTTCTGATTGGAGTTAACGAAATGTCGCAAGTATTCTTCCAGTATCCCATTAAAACCTTCGGTCTGACCATCTGTCTGTGGGTGATAGCTGGTGGACAGATTAAGGTTTGAACCCATCAAGCAAAAGAGTTCACCCCAAAATCCCCCTCGTGAATCTAATTAGGCTTTTTGGAACACCCCAATATTTCACTACATGCTTGAAGAATAGCTGAGCTGTCTTCTTTGCTGAACATGGCTTCGAGACTAGTACGAAAGTTGCATACTTTGAGAACCGGTCAATCACCACCAAAATTGTGTCATACTCCTCTACTTTTGGCAACGAGGAAATAAAGTCCAAAGAGACACTCTCCCATGGCCTGGCAGGAACAAGCAATGGCTCCAATAAGCTTGAGGTCTTCTTTCTTTCGACCTTGTCTTGTTGACAGATCAAGCAAGTTTTGGTATAACTCATCACATCATCTTGCATATTCGGCCAATAGTACCCTTGTGTAATCAATGCGTGAGTTCTTCGCCATCCCGGATGACCAGCCCACAATGAATCATGGCACTCTTTTAGTAGGGTTTTCCTCAAGTTTCCCGCTTTGGGCACATAGACTCTCCTGCCTTTAGTCATAATCAGTTCATCTTCTACCCAGAATTGTCGAGTTTTTCCTTCTTCTATTAGTGTGCTCAGGGACTGCGCCTGTTGGTCTGTACTTAAATGTTCCCTGATAAGATTCTTCAAAGATAACGCCACCCTACTAGTTGATAGATGACTGATGAGTTTCAATGCTGCCAATTTGGTTTTTCTACTTAAAGCATCGGCTACTTCATTCGTCTTCCCGACTTTATATTCAAAATCAAAATTAAATTCAGCTAGCTTCTCCTGCCAATGGGCTTGTTTTGACGTTAATCCAGGTTGTGACAAAAGTGAGTAACTGCCACATTACGGTTTTTACCACAAACTTGGACCCCAAGAGATGGTGCCTCCACACCCGAAGACAGTGTACCATTGCGAGAAGCTCCTTTTCCTGTGCTGTATAGTTCCGTTCGGCACCCAACAATTTTCTACTTTCAAAAGCAACTGGATGCCCTTCCTGCAAGAGAACTCCCCCTAATGCAAAGTCTGAGGCATCTACTTGCACTTCAAATGGTTTTGTCACATCAGGAAGGATTAGCACAGGATCTCCTACAATCTTTTCCTTTAATTCAACAAATGCTGATTGGCACTCTTTTGACCACCCCCATGGTACCCCCTTCCTTAGTAAATTCGTTAACAATACAACTCTTCTGGAGTACCCCTCTATAAACTTTTGATAGTAGTTGGCTAGACCCAAGAAAGATAGCAGTTCTCTAACGGATGTAGGTGCTCGCCACTCTTTGATAGTTTTCACTTTAGCTGAATCCATCCGTATCTGGCCCTCCTCAATGATATGCCCCAAGAATTTAATACGCTTTTGAGCAAAAGCACACTTCTCCCCTTTTACATATAATTGATTTTCTTTGAGTTTTTGAAAAATCTTTCGAAGATGATCTTTATGTTCTTCTAAGGATGCGCTGAAAACCAGTATGTCATCAAGGTAAACAACAACAAACTGATCAAGGTAGTCCCGAAAAACCTGATTCATTAGAGAACAAAAGGTAGCTGGTGCATTTGTTAGCCCAAAAGGCATGACAAGGAATTCAAATGCTCCATATAGGGTGACACAAGTGGTCTTCGGTTCATCTCCCTCAACAATGCGCACTTGATGATATCCCGACCTCAAGTCCAGTTTCGTGAAATATCTAACTGTACTTAACTGGTCAAAAATATCAGCAATCAGTGGAATGGGATACTTGTTGCGCACCGTCACCTTATTAAGAGCCCGATAATCTACACACAAGCGCAAACTACCATCTTGTTTCTTCTGAAATAACACTGGGGCCCCAAAAGGTGCTTTTGAAGGACGGATGAACCCTGCTGCAATAAGATCATTCAGTTGTCTTCTAAGTTCAGCTAACTCTGGTGGCGCCATTCGATAAGGGGCACGTGCTGGCGGCTTTACTCCTGGCAAAAGTTCAATTTTGTGGTCAATCTGCCGTCGAGGTGGTAAAACCCTCGGTAGCTGTTCCGGGATCACCTCCTTGAACTTCTAAAACTTCCTTAATCTCAAGTGGATATTTCCCTACCTTTGCATCTTCTGAGACTATCGGTAGAACCACGAAAGAAGATTCTACCCTTTTTACTCCCTTTTTGAATTGGAGGGTTGAAAGCAACTTCCTCTCATCGAAATTGTTGTAGGCTGCGGGGACCGCACAAGGTGCACTTCCCATAATCACAAGAAAATCCGCAGCTGGGATCGGCATTGAGCGTGTCACTTTAAGAAAATCCATCCCCAATACCACATCAAAGTCGTCAAGGGGTGCCATAATGAAATCAATTGTTCCAGACCATGATCCCATTTGGCATGCCACTTTAGGTACCACCCCCACCGTGGTTAACGCTGGAGAATTCACTGCTTTTAACTTGCCCACATCCTTATCTACTTGCAATTCTAACCATTGAGCTTCAGAATCAGCAATGAAATTATGGGTGGCCCCTGCATCAATCATGGCCCTGATTTTCTTTCTATTCAAAAGTAGATCAACATACATTAGTCCCTTCTCCTGAGACTTGTTGTTAATTACTTGACACTCTAATGCCCCCAAAAATCTCAATGCTCCCACCATATTCGGTTGTTCTTCTGGGGTTGCTGTCGGGATTTCGGTTTCCCCTCAAAGGGCCTTTATAGCATTCAAAGCCTTACGTTCAGGGCACTCTGCCACTCGATGTGGTCCCATGCAAAGAAAACAGGACATTGGTCGACGCTCACCACCCCCCGTTCGTCCGCCCCTCCACTCCTTAACCATGGGCGCTCTTTTATCTTTCTAAGAACTATTTGTCTCCCTATCCCTTCCCCCATTTGTGGGCTTATACACTTTGCTGGGCCTGGAATCATTATTGGCGGTCGTAGGGAAATTTCGCTTCCCAGAATTATCTGAAAAATCATCCAACCGTTCGGTAGCAATGAGAGCAGAAGAGAGATCACCAGCACCCTACCGATGCAATTCATTCCTTGGCGATGTCTTCAAACCCCGTAGAAAATGAATTAGTTTGTTTGATTCAGTCATGTCTACAATGTCCAACATCAAGGCTTGGTATTCTCGTACATAGCTCCTTATTGAGCCAGTTTGTTGCAATTCCATTACTTTGCACTTTGCTATGTACTCCACATTTTCGGGATAGAATTGAGTCTTCAACTCCTGTTTCAACCCTTCCCATGTGTTGATAACACATCTATTGTGCTGAATATCATTCCATTTAGTTCTCCATCACACTTTTGCATTCCCTACCAGGTATATCGTTGCTAGATTTACCCGGTCCACTTCTAGATCCACTCCTGAGCACGTGAAGTTGTGCTCCATATCAAAGAAGAAATTATCCAGCTCCTTGGCATCTCGCATACCCCCAAAACTTTTAGGTTCCGGTACCTTCAATCGAAAACTCTCAATGGGATCTGCAACCGGCCTTCAGGCTATCTGTGCCACTGCATTCACTTTCACATTGATCTCTTTTAAATTCCTCTGGACTTGGACCACCGCACTTTGGACATTGCCAATCTCCTTCAAATCTTCTTTCAAAGCAGCAATGGACTCCTTAACATCTTCTGCAAGGAAATCAAAATTATTTGTTAGCTCACGTAAGGAGGCCTCAAGCTCTATTGGCTCTCCCTATTGGGACGAAAGAGATGACAATATGTCCTCAATATGTTGCAGCCTACTCTCAAAGGCTTCCAACTGCTCGATACTCTTTTGGAAGGTCTCAAGCTTTCTTGGCCGTTTCTCCAAGGATTTCACGCGTGGAATGAATTTTTCAAGTTCCTCAAGTCTCTCTACAACTTTTGATACCCTATAGAGAGTTTCTCTAGGGTTTTCTTCGGCGGCCTCAAGCTCTGTTGGCACGCTTTTCTCTTTTATCAATGTTGCCACCAACCCTTGGAGTTCACCGCACGTTCTCTTCAGGGATACAAGATGTGTCTCAAGCGCCTCAATGCGCTCTACTTTTCCTGACTTGTTTCTCGTATTACCACTTATGGTGCTTGCACAAACTGTGTTCTGATACCAACTGTCACGGACCCCCAAAATGGGACTCAAGTAAGGGCCGTGTGGCACTCGTTGAGAGTTCTCCCTCGACAAGTCAGCCAAGTCTCACACGTTCAAGCCTGCAATCACGAGCACCTGGTGAGTCTTAATACTCAAGAAAACCAAGAAACAATAGGATATCACACGAGCAATATATTCTTATACACCGAATAAGACTATAATAATCAGAAACATCACAATCCAAGGCAACAAAACACCACAATAAAAGGGACTACTTATATTATTCAACAACAAGAGAATAATCATACAAACGATAACATAGATAATCATATATTCATTCCAAATCCCTGAAGAATACAATTATAGTTGTATCTCTCTCCCCTTTTCCCCCATTACATTGTCACTCCCTAACACTTAGCATTGAAGTTCAGCTTGTGGAGCTATTAAGGGTATTGGGCATGCTAGGAGATTGGATGTTTTGCTGCTCTTGGAAATTATGTATTGTGCTTTCCTCTTGTTGTTTTCTTTTGGAGGACTTCTCATGCTTTTTGTTTCTTCCCTTCTCAATATTTTTTTTTATATAAAAAAAAATAGAAGGTGAAAAGATTTCCCCTGGTTATGATTCCTATCTTGATTTGGTTGAGCAGTGATCTCCAATTATGGGGTGCATTTTGTTATCTTCTATAAGGATGATGGTGATATGACATTTATATATATATATAAAGTTTACCTCTTGCAAGCATGGTGTTAACTTTTTTCTCCTTTTTGATTTTGTAGGTTAGTCAGGATTTGGGAGTAGAGGCTCCCATGCCTATTAGCGCAAAGTTGGGAGATTTCAATAATGTATTCCATAGGATTGTTAGTGCAGCTGAGCACCCTCATTTGAGCATTCCGGAAACTGAAGCTGGGAGAAGTCGGAAGCAGTACCATCGGCTTGTCCATCGTTCTCTTCTGTTTGTTTCAGGTATGTTCTTTGTTTCGAGATCAGTTATTCTCCTTTCAAATTTCCTTGGAATTTTGTTTAGTTTGATTTGTTATCAGAACAAACAGAATGATTCGGAAAATGGAAATGATTTTCTAACCTTGCATTATTATTTGTGTTGCCTCCCAAAACTTTCAGAATAATGTGTTCTCTTTCTCTGTTTCTGTCTCTCCCCCTCCCATAGTCGCGGTGTGCACACTCTTCCAAAGAAATGCTCTTATGCCTGTTTTCTTTACTTCATCCACATATGCTAAAATAATCTGCCTAAACTACATTTCCTAATTTTTTTACCCCTCAAGATCTTATGGCCGCCATTTCTGTTTTGATCAGACCAATTCTAGTAAAGATTTTGTTGCCCAAAACTTGGTCTCTGTGACATATGGAATGGTCTGTTGTCATAGTTAATAAAATTCATACCCTTCATGGGTAAGTTGTCCAACTTTTGGGAACAGATTGCTCTCTCTACTTTGGCCTATTGGACATCAATGCCCCTATCTTATTTATTACAAAATATTATATGTAAAATAATAAACTATTGATAAAATAAAAGTAATATTGTTATTATGTTATAATAATGTAATATAATAGTGAGCATTTAGAGATCATATTTTCATCAATTATTTTGGTTAATTTGATTATTCAGCTGATGAAATTTTTTGATTTATGATTGCTGGAAGTTTTAGGACATGGATTTGATTCAGTACATAAAATTTAGTAGGTTTTTGTGTTGAAGTATAATTAGTGTTCATGAACATTCCTTATACACACATTAAGGTTAAACCAAACACTAAGATGAAAATTCTATGCACATTTTTGGGAATCTTACAATGCAAATCAAACAAAAATATCCCATGAGAAAGGCATCAGATTCCCAAGACTGAGATTCCTAGGAATGTCATTTCATGGGAATGTTTTTGATGTTGCGAACCAAAAGCTCCCTTGGGGATCAGCCCGGTGGTTTGAGCATATGGGAATGACATTCATGTTGGAAGTTTCAAAGTTTAGACCTCGGGATGTGGTTAGGAAATGGGCAGCGATCTCTGACCTCATGTTTGGGTGCTTGGAATTTGAAACTTCCATTTGGATTTTTTCTGGTCTTGGATAAAGTGCAATATGTATTTGTATTGAGTTTTGTCACATTCAAATTGTTTGAAGACCATGCAATCAAATAAAAAATCTGTAGTCCCCTCTCAATGGACCGAAACCAAAAAGAAAAATTCTGGTGGAGAGATGGTATTGAAGGATAAGCAGGACATGGCTTTGATAAAAGAAATTTAGATGGCTTTATGGATAGCTGGTGTGGATTTGGTAATAAATGCAATCCTTTTTGAATGGATAAAAGTTCTGCACCATTCGTTCTATGAATGACCTTCTCCCCCTTCTTCCACCGCAGCAAGCCTCCTCCCCTTCCCCCAAAATGCTTTTGCAGGTAACTGACATAAACATATTGGTGTATTCTTCTGTATGCTCATGTGTGCCCAAGTTAGTGTGCCAACATGTGGTTTCTATTAACCTTGTACTGATTTTGTTGTTTACTTACCATTGCAGTTGGAGCTGCAGCAGCCATTGTTGGGCTGGCAGCTTATCGTGTCTACCTTGCAAGGAAGAATAGTTCCGGTTGAAGAATCTTTGTTTTCCATCGCCACCACCTCATTTCGGCACACTTGGTTGATCCAAGCATTTCTTCATTTCAGATGCCAATTGTGTAGGGTTCCCTGAGACAATTCTTGTGTAGAGTGTCTTTACTTTCTCGTCTGTAGCGCCCCCCCCTCTGTTCCACCTTTGTATTTCTTGTAGGTTTTTATTGTGAAAAATGAAATGGTATTTGGGTTTTTAATTTAGATGATTGCACAATGCCATATTTATTGGGCATGACGTGTGCAATAAAAAATTTTGCTCTCTCCCTCCTCTTTGGACTGCCACTTTGTTTTTTTAGGAAGTGTTGATGAAACTTTGTGATTGCACAAAGTGTTGAAGTTTTGTGTTTTATTTTTTTCTTTTGGGAACATAGCTTCGTACTTGGAAAACTCCCAAGTGCCAGACAATGTGGTTGATATTTGTATAGAGGTGCCTTGGCATTTTAATAGTTATAGGCGTGTCAGCTGTTGGTAACAAAGGAATGCAGTGTGTTCGAGGGAAAGGTGGGTTGAAGCCAAAAACTTGAGAACTGGAAGGGGCTGGATGGAGGTGCAAATAATTGCGCAATCCATCCATTTACTATTGATTAAGCCAATAGTTCACTAGGCAAAATATCATTCTATTAATTAACCCAATTATGCCTTTGGTGCTGCACCCTCAACCCTCTTGATAAAAATTTTCATTTCTGTGCCTATTATATAAATAATTTTTTTTGGTCTGGGTTGCAAGCAATTACCTGAAAAACATCACAAATTCTGCCTGACAAAAGGATTATTAATGCCCTTATCATCAAGGTTGAAAATATTATGTCAAAGCAATTTATTATAGATGCTTGAAATTGAAGTCCCTTTAATAAATTGTTTTAATAACGAAAATAATATTTAAACCGTTAAAATGCTGACATTCGAATTTAGTTATAGAAAAAGAGTTGAAAGAAGAAGAAAGGGCAAGCACGCAAATTATTGTCAGAAAGAAAATTAGGAACATTTTTGGAATGCTTGTCATCTACCAGTGCTTATTAACACATTGTAGGTAGCATATCTTCATTCAAAATCTCTTTTTATCCTTCTCTGAAGTTTGGATTCGGAGTCTTGCACCGTAATCTTTGGGACGTCCTGTAACGATCATGGTCTCGATATTTTTCTAATGCGTGCCGTACCCAGTAACTGTGGGTGGACATTTGGATTCATCCTTCTTGGGGCATGTTTCTTTCAATCCACAGAAGTGAGTAGGTCTCTGTATCCTTGGATTTGTGGTGGCTTCCTCCTCTAGCCAGGAACAGTACACATCAAAAGTGTCGAGGCCAACAAAAAGCTTGAAATCCAAGCCAAACAGGAATTCCATTTCCAACCTATTCATCTCTTCCGTGCTCACTCCTCCCACCTTGGCATAGTAGGCATTGTTGTAACACCTGCAGTTGATATCATTTAGCGGATAGTACTATTGAATTGTCGAGTTATAATTTCTGTCGTCAAACAGGTCATATGGTTATGCACACGCAAAAAGAATACAACATTTTACGTGATTAGTAACATGCTCCATCTCTTTAGAGCCCTTGCGAGAGGTTCCATAATAGAGAGTTAATGAAAATGGGCGAGCTGTGTTAGGTTTCAACCTTTGGCTACAAGTTTATATAGTCTTGTGGAAAACCGAAAAATGCCCTTGTGCAAAAACCAGTGCCACGACTCTCTGCTGTATGGAAGGTACTTACTCATCATCCATGAATTTTGCAGCCACCATTACACTTGTAATTAGGAACCGGTGAACATTGAGGGAGGTGAGGCAAACACCCGTTCGACGAAGAAATTCATCCAGGTATATGTATGCAGCTACGAAGCAGGAAGGGCTGCAGCTCGAGTACTTGAAGATGCGATCCATGTATTGACGAATGCTCAAGGCAGGTGCACTTGAACCGTGAAATACGGTAACAATGTCTCTCTTTTCCGATGCTGCGAGCAGCTTCTCGTTCTTTTGGGTGGTCTGTTCTAGAACCAAAGAAAGAAGGGCTAGGACCTGTGGAGCTCCTGAAACTGCTAAACCAGATTCATCCAAACCCAATGTGCTCATTGTTATGCACTGTAAGTATGATCACCTGTCACTGAAAAGATAACAGCAGGATTAGTTGGCTTTGCAATTTGAAAAAATTAGATGCGCGTTGCATTACATTTTTTTAGAGGGAGAAATGAGAAATGCCCTGGTTAGAGGGAAATGACAAACTTACTATTTCACGTCTTTACTAAGTGGCATACTTTATAGACAAATTCAAATGCTTGAGCTACTTTAATTTGTTCTTTTCTTTCAGATAGAGTAACCATTCACGAAGGACAATGAGGGAAAAAGTAACCCATAACTCAGAAATAGAGTTCCCCTCCTGACTTAAAGAAGGGGGGAATATTTCAACTTTATATGTTTAAGGGGGCATAAGAGGAGCTTGAAAATTAAAAGTGAAAAAAAGAAAAAGGTCAAGTCTTGACGAAGGAAAGAATAGGATCTTGCGAAATGCAATGGTAAAGGGGTCCAGCCAAACAAAATATCATAAACAGAGTGATACATACTAAGGAGCTTATCCTTTGAATTCATTTAGATAAGCAATACCAAACACCCGAAAAGGAAAATCAAAGCCCCCCTTATATAATAGTGGATAAACTATATACCCGATGAACTACTGTATACTATAGTAATTAGATAATGCTAAACAGAAGAAATATGAATGCCAAACCATGAACAAAATCAAAATCCTTATCTAAGAATTGCCAGATATAACAGCTTATTCACACACTTCAACCAAAACCCAACTCACAGCGCATTAAAAAAGAGTTCACGGTTTCTACAGAAGCTTCCGTCTGCCTCTGGCTCCAACATGGTAAGCACAAGGCACCAAGCAGAAAAATGAGATATTGATGGAGGTGACATTCTCTGTTTCTCTATTCACCTTTATCCCAATGAGGAGCCCCTCTCCCCTTTTCTTTGTTTGGTAGACAAGAATGAAATGTATCGGAATGGAACTAATTTTTACAATTCCACAAATGCACTATACAGTTTTTCATTTCATTCCAGTATTAATTCATTTTTTCATTCTAATGCATCGAACATAAATACTTAAAAAAAACCACTATAGGAACTGTGTAATGCTGACATTACCAGCTCGATCACAAATTTAACCTACTGGTTGGATCGGCTGATCGAATCGGCTTCATCTGATTGAACTGGATTCCTCCACAAGCACATCGGTCTGAGTTTTAAAGCCAGGAGACAAGCACATGGCGGGGCGTCAGCGGATTTCGTCCCCTGCCTCTCTGTGTTAGATCAGTTTTTTGTTTGCGTTTGTTGTGTAATTCCTTGGCAGGGAAAAGCCATCAAATTTAAAACACTATGAAAAACCAAACGTGGGGGGCTAATAATTCTTGAATCCATTTCTATTTTCTTTCAATGGAAATGGCATGCTGTGGGTGCTCTTGTTGGTGCGTCAATTTCATCAGAGTTGAGCTGTCACTTTCTAGCTCAACCATAGCTACCGGTGCGTGAAAAGTATATGACGAACTTGATTAATACATAGAATGCAATCCTACACACACACACACCCACACCCACACAAATTTGTGGATCAAGGAAGGCATGAGCTACAAATAAATCCCTTTTTCTAATGTGGGATTATTGTTTATGCAATTCAGCTTTGAATGAATGGAAGTGAGAGTCACAGCTACAGGAGATTCAGCTCCTGTAGCTATCATGGCTGCTAATGCGACTAGGACGATAAATGAATTCAGGTTGGTGGATGTCCCGATCCATCTCTACATGGACGGCTTGATTAGTTTCTAAACTCATTTTGAATAATAGTTAAGATGAATTTTGTAATAATTCATTTTCTTCGTTGGGTGGATTCTGGTTCTGCTCCTCCCGTTCCAAATCCATCTCGTTACATCCCGAAATATGTTACTTTCGTAGAGTGCAATTCATATTTAGGGGCCGTTTGGTTTGTGTTTTTTTCTTTTAATTTTTGGTATCATTTTCTCATGCTTGGTTCGATGCCAAGATGTGGTAATTTTGGATTATTTGAGAATTGGTTCTCACGAAATATAAAAATTCTAATCTCAAACTTGCCCTAGGTAATTTGAGCTTCACATGATGATCCAAATTTTTTATATTAATTTAGGTACTTGGGACAGAAATATGCTTTATAATTATGGTACTGTCATGCTAAATTTCGATAATTAAAAGGAAATAATCTTCATAAATTTATATACAGAGGCTAAGCTAAATACAAGCATGAACATCCTGCACATTCTTGAATAACATGGCATTTTAATCATACAAAAATATTCTCATTAAACAACATCCAATGCAATTATTGTTGGTATATGTTAAATTTTTTTTTTCAATTAAGTATATGTTAAATTTAATATTTTAATTTTAACGGTTTTTAAAATATTAACTATTATTTTAATAGTTTCGTATTTATTATGTTGAAAGTTATTCTTAGTTTTCCCTATATATATGATACGTGATCCAGCTTCAAATTAGAGTAGGGGTGTAAGTCAAACTTATTCGTGAGTTACTCGGACACGACTTGATTTGATTCTCTTGAGTTCGAACTACTCGAGTATTTTAATGAGTTGAGTTTGAGCTCAAAAATAGTACATGAGCCGAGTTTCGAGCCTAATCGAGTTTTTTAGTTTTATTATTTTTATATTGTATAATCATATAATATATATTTTATAAATATATTTAATATTATATATACATTATATATATATATTTAATAATAATTTATAATTTAGTCGAGCCTAATCAAGTCGAGCTTGGGTTTTATGAGTTTATAGTCGAATCAAATTTCAAGCTCAACATTTTTGAATCGAGTAGAATTCGAGTCGAATTTTTAGCTCAATATTTTCGAATCGAGTCAAATTTGAGTATTTTACTATATCAACTCGACTCGAATACACCCTTAGATTAGAGAATGTATTTTTCTTCAAAATATTTCTATCTTCTATTCTTTCTTGTGACACAATACTGTGCACATAAGATCTAACTAGCTAAGTAATTTTGGAGGTTGTGCGTGCAATGACTATATGCACCAAGATTTTCTCTGTAGGCACGAAATTAGCTTTAAGAACAGTGATCCTTCCACACCTCAACTTTTGATAAGTATTTGTGTTTTAGTTACTATTAATTTTATTAATATTTATTTTTTCCTTCCATTATTTTTCCAACATTATGATCTATGTAATTTTTAACCATAATTTTAACTTTCAACACGCTTTATGATTCCTTAACGTTGTGTTTCAAAAGATGAATTTCAAGTCTTAAATTAGTATGAATTATGATAAGCTGAATATAATTTTTTTTATTATATATATTTCCAGAATTCACATAATGCAAATTTAGGACCTAAAATTCATGTTCTTAAAAAAGGATAATAGCATATATTCAAGTTATACAAATCTATGCCTCTACATTAATCTTTGATTCATTTTGATAATTTGTAGAAGCCATATAAAATTAATTATATCATATAACCAAAATTTGAAAAAAAATATGAAAAAATATTTTTAGTGAAGATATACTAGCTTTCCAACATAGAAAGTAGTGAAAAGAATAAAACTAGCGGATTAACATGTGTTATAAGCACTATAGTAGCACTCAACACTTCATAGTTCAATAAAAGAAACCTGTGGCCCCCACGAGCATGGCACGGTGGAAAGAGGCTGGCACTCAAGTAGGAGCATCGGGAGTTTGATCCTCGCTTGATGCTCCCTGGTTAATGCCTTTCTAGCCAAAGGTGTCCTGGAGTCTTGGGTTTCAAGTTGGCCAAACGTCTAACCGGCTAATGGAAACTGTGACCGCATTCGGTCTTTACCTGAGTAGTGAGACCTTAGAGAGGATGACACTACTCTAGGGGGTTTGGTACCGCACTAGGGGGTCCGAAGGGGTCATCGGTGGCTGGAGTTCCCACATTACAAAAATAAAAATAAAATAGAAGAAAGTTGTGCACACAAGTAGAGCTACATATAACTAATTTATTTTTCGAAAGTAATTGAAAAAAACTACCTCTATTGATTACTGATGTCTCCATTAATTTTCTTGTAGGATGTAGAAATTTACACAAGGTATTAAAGAACAAGGACAAAATTTTTGTGACAATTCCTTTCCTTTTAATCCTCCATTTTTTTTTGTTACACATCTATTTATTAAAAACAAATGTTTAGAGCATGTTTAGTTATAAACAATATTTTTTAATTTTTATTTTAAAAATTTTAATAAATTTTTATTTTCACCATTCTTAAGAAATTCACTTGTAAATTTGTCCCATTTTGAAAAATAAAGTGGAGGACGGATATTTATATACGTGGTTAGACCCAAAATTCAATACGTCAAAACTTTTAAGTCAAGTTTGTACTCACCCATGTATATTTAAGTTGTGCGAAGACTTTTTGAGTCGGATCGTTGTTTTGATAATGGTAAAACACAAATATCTCATGAGTGTGCCTAGTACTTAAACATGTTCATAATTCAGAACACACACATGGAAGAGGAAAAATGGAAGCCATGGGGATCTTGAAAAGCTTATACAATCTAGCATACTCCATGGAAAAATGAAGAGCAAAAGAAGAAGAAGACATACGTTTAATTTGTAATGCATTTAGATTTTATGTGTAATAATACATGTCTTGCATGATATGATGTTAAACTCAAACATGACCATAAACTGACCCTAGGAGAACAATTTTTTCATGAAAAACCTTTTACTCAAAAATCTAAACTTACATAAAGGTTTTAAAATGTTTTTGAAGTTAATTAATGGCCAAAATTCAATTTTTCAAAGTGCCCAGTCGACCGATTTTTACAACCCAGTCGACTGAACCTAACATATGGCTAGAATTTTAATTCTGTAAGGTCCCAGTCAACTAGTCCCTTTCAAGCTTTATTTTCCCCAATCGACCGGCCATACTATACTAGCCTGAATTGAACATGCCCAGCCGATCGACCCAGTTTTGCATTCTGAACCCTAGTTGACCGACCTTCAATGCCTATTTGATTGGATCCTAGTGCCGACATGCCGTTTCTTGGGGATTTAAAAATCACCCAAGGCCAGACGACCGGAGCAAATGCCAGTCAATCGGACCTCTCAGGTTGGCCAAATTTTGAAGCCAAAAATAGTAGATAAATTCAAAAAAAATATATTATTGTAATCCCACAACGACTAGTTAATGGCCAGATTTTTAAAATCTCTATAAATACATGCTCATAACTCTTAAATTTGTTGTTGATTTTATTGATTCATATTATTTCATTTATTGGGAAATTATTTCAAAATCAAAGCTCTCTTCTACTCTACATTTGCAAAAATATTTTTGAAGAGCATATATTCTAGTTTCTCCCATACTTTCTTTTGAAAAACTCTTTTGTAGAGAAATCATTCATTTGAAATCTTTAAGCATTATTTTTATACATATGTCTTAAACTCAAAGATCACTTACTCTCACACTCTTCATTGCAAAAATATTATTTTGAGTGCATATTCATATTTCTCCTACACTTTCATTTTGAAAATATCTTTTGAAGAAATCCTTTTAAAAAGATTCTTGAAAAGTCTTGAGCATATATCAATTCATATATATTGCTTGAAAGACTTTCGATTATATCAAATTTCTCCTCTCTCTCTTTCACTTTAAAAATCATTTTTGGAGAAATTTTGTGAGTTATTCAAGAAGGCTTTGAGCATATATTTATTAATATATACCTTGCTTGAAAAGCTTCTTGCATTGATTTTTGCCAAACCCTAGGTTCTCCTACTTTTTTATTGAAATATTTTTTTGGAGAAATATTTATTAAGGTTGAATCTTTGAAGTGTTTATCATATATATCTTATTCAAAGATTGCAAAAATTATTTTGAGAAAAATATACATACTCTATTGAGCTTATTTTATATCATTTGAGAGTGCATGTAGTACTTTAATTTGTACATCCTTGTTTATTAAAGAGGCACTTTATTGTACGTAAAATTTATTTCATATCTTTGTATCCCTTCGGTTTGGGTAGTGAACTGGTTCCAGGTGTGGAGTATCACCTAAGGAGGAGGAGCTCCATCCTGTAAGGAGCGGTTGTAACGGTTTGGCTCCGCCCGGTTAAAGGAGCTAGTGGGACTCTACCTTGTAAGGAGTATTGTAAACGGCGTTGTTCTGCTCGATAAGAGAGCTGGATAGTGGAATCCTCAAGCAGGTTGGCTTGAGGCGGGGATGTAGGCTGGATTGGCCGAACCTCGATAAAAATGTTGTGTCTGCTCTCTCTTTCCCTGTGCTATTTAATTCTTCGCACTTATCTTTATATTTGATATGTTGTGCATGTTTTAAATATTTGCTTATCTGAATATTTAATATATTTTTGTGATTGCTTAGAGAGGCCACAGGTTGTGTAATACTGCTTGTGGATTTTAAAATAGGGGTAAATTGACCTAGGATTTTTAAATGCTCAATTCACCCCTCTTTTGGGAATACACTATTCCTGTCACTTTTTAATTTTAACAAGTGATATTAGAACCAATGATTTGTAATTCTAGGCGAGCAATATCATAAAGTCAAGGTGTATAGCTAATTCTCTTGGCATGCTAACAGTTGGAGCCAAATGTGTGATTGAGACTAATAAGGATCATTTAGGCCCGATCCACGGTTTCTACTCATTGGGTGAGAGTTCAAATTCACAAGCAAGGGGGAATTGTTGAAATTTCCACTTGTATGTTTGTCCCACATTGGGGAAAAAAGTGAAGGATGAGTGCTTATATATATAGTTGAACCCAAGACCTAACAAGTTTAAACTTTTGGATCAAGTAATTGATGCTCACTCATGTATATCAAACCTGCATGAGGACTCTCCCAGTTTTAACAAGTGGTATTAGAATCGATGGATTATAACTCTAGATCAGCTACATCATAAAATTGAGGCGTGAAGTTAATTCTCTTCACGTGCTAATAGTTGGAGGGCCAAGTGTGCAATCAAGACTACTAAGGATTATCTAAGATTGATGAACGGATCCAAATAGGGTCAGAAAGTGGGAGGCACAGGGGTAAGGCCAATTTGAGCAACTATTAGAGAATTGACTTTGTTCTAATGAGGAAGACGATTTTTGCTCAAGGGGTAGAGTTCAAATTGGACTTGAATGTTCATGCATTTGTCCTTGCGGATATAGATATACGTGAAAGAGGAGTGAGGATGAGTGGACTCCTATGATTTTTGTGCTTTTTCCCATGGTTGAGTAATGACTCCTAATTGGTTGCGTGACAAATACCACTTGTTCAATTCTGCCCCAATGACTCTCTTCTAGGCTAAGCGGAGCTTCTCTTGCAGCTCTACCTTTTCCTATAGCCATATTGCTTCTTGTGCTTCCCTTTCTCCTTTGAACTGAGGTGAGATCTTGGAAATTGAAGGTTCTGCTTGGGGGGTAGGAGCTATCTAAGTGCACGGTGATTAGAAGTCCACAACATGAGGATTAACTCTGCTAGTGCACCAATCATCTTATCTTCCTCTCACCCTAGTGACACAATTGCCTAAATCTATCAAGTGAATGATCCTCCAAGCTGCAATAAATTTCCTGATTCGTTTATGGCCCCCCTCCTAACTATGGGCAAATTTTGAGCTAGCCAAGTCATGTGTGATAGGTATAAACTAGGTAGACCCTACCTACCTTCTGAACATAAGAGCAGCCTAGGCTACCCGTACCCATGGGCCACTATAAGAAATAAGGTTATTAGTGACGGTTCTAGCTTTATCACCACATCTGCGGACTCATTAGTGATGAAATATTCAAACCGTCACTAATAGTGGAGTATTAGTGATAGAAAAAAACCGTCACTAATGTCCTACGACCGTCACTATAAATTATACGTATGGTCAGCTCAAATTCGTCACTAAAGCGCATGTATTAGTGACGAATTTAATAATCGTCACTAATATGACTGCAGTAGAGATGATCAAGAAATCGTCACTAATAGTGCGTTTTGTAGTGATGATTATTAAAACCGTTACTAATAATTAACTATTAGTAACGATTATAGAACCATCACTAATATTTGTCCCTCATAAGGTTGATTCTATAGTGAGGTTTTGGTCATTTAGTGACGGTTTCTAAATCGTCACTAATACTTCATATTCTCATTATTAGTAATGGTTTTGCAAACCGTCACTAATGCTTTGAAAAAAATTAAATTTTTATTTTTAAAATTCTTGTAAAAACCTATAATTAACATACATAAATTGAACTAGAATTACTAAAATATTCATAAATTATTAAAATTTAAAATACAAATTGTTCAAAATTAAAATACATACAATTTCAAATTAAAATATACAAATTAATTCTGTTCAGTTGATAAGAAATACAGAATAAGTCAAAAGTTGCGCGCATTCGACCCGACTGAAGTGTCTGGCATCGTCGTAGTGTTCTTAGAGCCGCAAACCCTACAAAATAATAATTTTACAAGAAATTAGCTAGCTAGTATACAATATTTGAACATATATGTACATAGCATGATTTTGTGTTCATAACCAAAGAGCAATCCATATTTAATTATAAAACTTTAAGAGCCGAGTTCGATGTTTAGAGTTTTCGGAAGAGCCTCAATATTCAAAAAGCAAAGCACGTGATGCAAATAGGTTCTTCATGCTCTATTTTGAAGAATGGTGCTCAACTGCTCTATATGTGTTCTTATGCATGCATTTTCAATTTAGGATAAAGATCAATCTTCATTTAGCAATGATTCATCCTTTCAATAACAATTTAAGCATGCATCATATTATAAACATTTAGCACTTGATTTTTGGGTTTTGATTATTTTGGGAAAAATTTTAACAAAATTTCGGCAGCATGCCATCTGTAAATAAAACATTTCCCAAATCTGTAAATTAAAAAGAGTATACCAGATAGTTTAGTAGTTTTCTATAGCATACAAAACATAAATCACTGCATCAGCCATACAGGTGGCATTCTAGATAAGGCATGCGATCCAGTAGCTCAAATAATAGTTCATACAAAATATGAACCATCTATCAAAGAAATGTAATCATTCACTCGGTTTGCAAAAATGAGACAAAAATTTTCACTTGCTTATTTGAGTGGCCATCCAAGAACATGCCTGAACTCTGCAAGCACTTATGGGGCAGACGTGTCTAGGATTTTTCTCTCTTTCGATACAAGCCTTTTGTGCAGTTACTTCTAATGATCTTCAAACTCCACGAATAAATCCCTTAACTCCTTAGTTATCCTGTATTTTGCAGTTCCTGAGTGACATAGCTTTAATTCTTCGCCAGTTATAGCATTTGTGCTCTGTAATTCCTACTACAATATGAGAATCGTAAAATCAATTATGCAATTCCACAATAGAGCTCCAACAGTAGCACAAAATCTCACTTTTATAGTTGATGATTTACTAAAAAATTAATAAAAATAAAAATGAAAGAATGTGTGAGGGATGTCGGTTTCAGGTTCCCAATTAATGATTTAAACAATCCATGCCTTGATATCTTTTCAGTTATCACCCACGGCCTGCAGAAAATGAACAAAACATTGAAAGCTAACTGATAAGGGAAATATAAGTTCTAATGAAAGCAATGACTCCAAATTCAATATAATTCGATATAGAAGTAGAGCAAAAAGCGGACATTGTACAATCAACAATAATAATGCATTAAGTTGATACTGTTCTGTTGAAGATGCTTTAATGTGCTTTGGATTCTCCAAAAATTCCCATAATTTGTACAGGTTCTCTTTAGAATCCAACATAATGATTCCCCCCGTGTATGTCGCTAATAATAGACTATTGGTGACGGTTTATAAAAACCGTCACTAATAAAGGACAACTAGTGATGGTTTCAATAAACCATCACTAATAATGCTTAATAGTGACGATTAACTTATCTAACCGTCACTAATAAGTGTCATTTAGTGATGCTTTAATCTTGTGACTAATACTCCAAAAAACGTCGCTAATATTTTCCTAAGTTAGTTTCCATGTGAAAATTGGTTTCTCGCGATGGTTTGGCGGGAAAATTTAGGTTTTAGTGACGAACGTATTAGTGATGGTTACTTTTTCGTCACTAATACTACCTTATTAGTGACATTTTTACAAACCGTCACCAATACTTACACTATTAGCGACAATTTTAAAAAATCGTCACTAAAAAATCACTTTTAGTGACGAAATTGAAACCGTCACTTATAATTTCGTTACTAAAAATTAGTTTTTTTTTTTTGTAGTGGGCATAAAAATGGTACCCAAGGGTATACTTTACTCCTGTATAACATAATTGCGTACCCTGTCGACAATGTCTCTGCAAAAAAAATACTCCTATCACCCAATTCCGCATTCTTTCATCCCATTCAAACTTGTTAAAGAGCTTTTTCTATTTTGCTTCCAATCCTAAATATCCTTCTCTGCATGCATGGCAAATGACTCATGAACCAAACTTATAACAAAGGATGCAACATCTCAACGTTCCTTCTCCTTTTCTCCTACAATGATTAAGGGATTTGAATGTCTTGACAAGACACTGGTACTGGATTAGCTCCATCTTGGACTTAGGCTACAAAAGAAGTTGCCTTCTGATAGGCTACAAAAGAAGTTGATCAATACAAAACCTATAGATTCCATTGTCTTCAAAATATTTCCCGACACATATGATCAAAAGCTTTTTAAACATCTAATTTGCATAGTATCTGATCTTCTTTTCTTTTCATCATAGTGTCTATGCATTCATTGGACACCAATGCAGATCCAAAATCTACCTTTTTTTTAAAAAAAAAAAAAAAAAAAAAGCATTTTGGTTTTAAGCTATATTTAAGGGGGTAAACCATTTTCAATGCAGAGGAGAGAACCTCAGCAATTACCTTGTAGATGGAGTTGAGAAGGTTTACTACTTACTAACTAGTCTAATGACCCCAAAAATTATATACATGGAAGTGTTAAAAAATAAAATAATAATTAATTAAATAATATAATATAATATATATACTTAAAGCATCAGGAAAGTTCCTGATGCTTCAAAATTGAATTGGATTTCAAGTCCCCCTTCTCACTTATTCTCTCTCTCTCTCTCTCTCTCTCTCTCTCTCTCTCTCTCTCTCTCTCTCTCTCTCGTTTTTTCGGCCCAAAGTTAAGGTAAGGGAAATAGATTATGTCGGTTCACTTTTAAAATATTACCGATTAAATTTGAGTACGTGAATTTAATTAGATTTATGTTAATTAAAATATGTCTGATTTAAATTGAGTATGTGAAATTAATTATATCTATGTTCAGATTTCATTTTTAAAATATGCTTGACTTAAATTAAACTGCAGGGATTTGGTTATGTCAGATTTTTGGGAATATTTTGGAATTAAATTAAACAATAGGGATTTGTGTTGACTTTTTGAGTCCGATCCCTGTTTTGATGCTGACAAAGCACATGTATCTTATGTGTGTGCCTAGTGTTTTGAACAAATTTACAATTCAGAATGCACACACAGAAAGGAAAGATGGAAGCCAGAAAGCTCACATCAACTGATGTTTTCCACGAAAGACATAAGAGCAAAGAAGAAGACATTTGTTTTGTAATTGTATTGCATTTAATTTTTTATCTTTGGTTTGTAATAATGCATGCATTTGCATGATATAGACGAATGCTCAGATCGACCATAGATAGTCCCTAGGGACCAGCACATTTCGTTAAAAACTTTTTTCTAAAAAGACCAAAATCATACAAAACTTTTAGAATAGCTTTAGGGTCAAAATGGGGACTGATGCTAGATTTTTTAGGCAAAATATTCATTGTTAATGCCCTCGGTCGACCGAACCAAACTAGTAATAACTAGCTTGGTCAATCAAATCACTTTTTGTCCAGAAGTCAAAAGTTTGACCTGTGATAGTCGATCAAACCTATGGAGTTATAATTGCCATGGTCGACCAAACCGTTCGAAAGTCAACTTTTTGACTTTGGACGGTCGACCATTCTGATTTGAACGTATCTTCCTCAGTCGACCGAACCAACATGTGTCTAACACCCCAACTATTTGGTCGACGGAACTCACAATTCATTTTAGTCACGGTCAATCGAACCTGGAGGTAAGGTCAACCAACCTTATCTTGGTCAATCGAACCCACAAAGAGGTTCAGAATTGCCTTGATATGGTCGACCGAACTTGTAGTTCAAATTATCCACGATCGACCGTACTCGGTGATATGGTCGACCGAACTTTTAATATGGTCGACTGAACCTCTCAGGTTGGAAATTTTTTAAGGGCTAAAACGTCATTAATTTTTTAATTAAACTTTTTCAAAATGCCGAGTGTCCCCCACGGTCATATTTTTCGGAAAATCTATAAATACCTCCTTATTACTCCAGATTAGCAACTTTGATTAACTCCAAATTCTCTCTAAACCCTTTTGTTAATCAAAGTTCCTCCAAACCAATTTTTATTGATAAAATCATTTCTTTGGGGCATATTTTTATCAAATCTCTTCCACTCTCTTTCCGTTTATTTATTTCAAAATTTATTTTGAAGGAGAGCATATTTATTTTGAGCATTTATTTTATATTTATTTACATTTACTCTCATTTGCATCTTCATTTATTAAAATCATTTTTGAGAGTAGCCTTAAGATTTCTTCCGGTTAATTTTCTTGATAAACATTTTTGGAAGAAATCCTTTATTACACAAATATTTTTCTTGAGATTAAAGTTCAAATTCTCCAAACATTTTTATTAGCAAAAATCTTTGTTAGAGAACATAATAATCATTTTGATATTTTCATATGTTTTATTTGTGCATTAATTATTTAGATAAGCACCATTTACTCTACTAAACTTAACTCATATTATATTAGAGTGCATGTATTGAGCTATACTATTGTACATCATCTACTTAGTATAGAAACATTGTCTTTGTACACAAATTTTATTGAATATCTGTTGTATTCCCGACGTATGGTTGGAAGAGGGAGACTAGCCCTGTGAAGAGTTTCAGATTTGCTCAGACCAGGTTAGGAGAGCACCAAATTGGCTCAGACTCGGTTAGGAGAACTAGAAGACGCACCCTCTTGGGAAAGTGTGCAAGGTGCTGGCTCCACCCAGTAAGTGAGCTGGGGAATGTCCGCCCTAGAAGGACATTGTAAACGGTTTCTACTCCACCCATAAGGGAGTAGGGTTAGTGGAATCCTTGGGGGGGTATGCCCAAGGCGGGGACGTAGGTTGGTTTGGTCGAATCTCGATAACAAATATCATGTGTCTCTCTACACCTATCTCAATAAAATTTTTGCACTTAAATTTCTATATGTGTATGCTTGTTCATTCATTGTGACAATTATTTGTATGCACACACTAAAATTAAATGAGATATATTGCACACATGTATGCCTGCACTCATGGTTTAATTATTTTACATATATGTTTGTATTATGAATGAGATATGACTTGTGGTGAATCAACGAAATATTTAAATTAGCCAAAAAATTTTAAATCCCAATTCACCCCTCTCTTGGGATCACACCAATTCCAACAATTTGATTATATCAGTTTTTTGGGAATAATTTGGAATTAAATTAAATTGTAGGGATTTGAGTATGTCGGGTTTTCTTGGAATATAATGAAACTAAATTAAATAAGTGAAATTAATCATATCCTTATTTTTAGTAAAATATATTTTTCCCGGGCAGTTATTATATTATAATTTATCAGTCAAATCATATGGCATGAGAATAATTATTATTGTATGATTAAACATGATGGTTTTTATATAGTAATGAAATGACAGTTCAGACGACTTTATGCCGAGTTATGAAATGACAGTTTTATATAGAGATATGATATGCCAGATTTTATATAGAATTGTGAACATGTCAGATTTTATAGAGACTTGTGAAAATAAGATCATGTTACAGTTTTATTATATGAACTGTATTATATGGTAGCAGAACCCCGATGGACTAGTTATGATTCAGAGCACGGTACCGTAGCTAATATTGCATGCAGTGCAACCACACTATCAAGAAAGTGTAGGCGGATGGCAATTGATTGGCCCTTGAAGTGATGTATTGCAGGAGCAGGTTACCCACTAGGTCCGAACCAGGTTGGGTGGGCAATAGTACTACAAACATAACAGTTTTGACTTAGTCTGGTAGGCCAGCCATCACTAAATCCAGTCTTTGGGCCGCACAACCCAATCATTGGGGATTATACATGATGTTATATGATAATTCCATCAGGAAAATTCTTTTAAGTATATATATGTAAATTTATGAAAATATGATTATTTATTAAGTTAAAGTATATTTGAGTAGAAAATATGTATTTAAAATTGTATAGGTGTGAATTATGATATATAAATGCCTTTTTCAGTTAAAGTTAAATTAATGGTTATGTTTTGCTTATGTAAAAACTCATCTGCCACACACTGATGATAATCTATTTCGTCTTACTGAGAAGTGTCTTACCCAATAATTTTATCACATTTTAGGAAATATAGGGAGCCAAGCCTAGCGTGCTACGGGGTTGGGATTAGAATTTAGAGTTTTATTGTAAATGCTTGTGATATACTAGTTGTATTATTGGAGGGAGTAGATTTTTCGATAAATCATTGGTATAGAGAAGGGAACAAAGTGGCAGATGCCTTGACTCGACAAGGTGCTATGAGGAGGAATAGTTTGTTTACAAATAATAGTCAACTCCCTAGAGTTAGCAATGGTTTGAATAAATTGGAGAAGATGGGTACGGCTTATATGAGGTATGTTTAGCTGTTTTCCTCTTGGTTTTAGCTTATGCTCTATGTTGTTTACCATTTGTTTTGTTTTGTAACGTGAGGTTTGTTTTGTAGGTCCTATTTTGTTTTGTTTTATTTGGTCTTGTATCTCGATTTTTGGCTGGATGTTGATGTTATTCTTTGAGAGATTTTTAATGTGTTGTCTTTTGTTATCTCCCATTGATTTTTTATAACCACGATATTTCTCCGCCAAAAGTGAGGGGTTATCAATAAGTAAATGGAGGTGCCGCCCTTCTTTATATATATATACTGGTTGTATTATGTTTTTGTCTATTTTGGGATGTAATATGAATACTTGGAGGTACATGTGTAATTATGGTAGTATTAGAACTCTGGTATAGTTTTTTCGAGGTTAAAAATATTTTTTTCGCTGCCCTGATTTTAAATTGAGTTATGGACAGATGTACCTAGTACCCCACTTCGGGTTCGAGTCGTTATAACTATGTATCAAAAATATATGTATGAAGAATAACACTCCGGGCCTCACCAAATTCGGGGCGCTACATAAAGTCCTATTGTTTAAATCCCCCTTTTTATTTTTGCCATAATCACTATAAAAGTAGTATCAAGGCCCTTTTCAATACTTTCCCCAATCATGGAATTCCTTCAAAGCTGCCAAGATATCATTTCTAAATGTTTTCTAACACTGTTGAAAGAGGTCCAGGGTAAAACCATTTGGACCTAGAGCTTTTGTCTCCACTTAGTTCTTTAATAGGTTAAAGAATCTCCTTTTCTTCAAGGGCTTTATTTATTTATTTTTTTGAATCAATACTGTCATCAACTAGTAATTTTTTGAGATCTTCCTATTCCAAGGTTGTTCTCCAATTGTAATGTTCAATGAAAAGATTGTTATGGAACTTCACTATTCCTACTTTGGTGGAATCCTTATCTGAAAAGGACATGTCTCCTATATAATCAACCTTTTGATGATCTTTTTTTTTTTTTTTTGGTTTTGTTTAAGGAGGCCATTATAGGAAAAAAAAAAAAATTGTGTTTATATAACCCTATTTGAGCCAAAGCTATCTGGAGTTTCTTCACCAAGAGATTTCCTCCAAATTTATATTTTTTTAATTTTAAGTTACTATGTTCTCTTTCCTGCCTTTCCCCCTCTATTTTGGGGTTTGTCTTCTTCAATTGAGTCCCATTTCATGATACAATCCCATAACTCCTCTTTTTTAAGCCATTGAAACATTAAAAGTTGCTTCCTTCTATTCTTTTAAATCCACCTTCAGAACTTGTAAATATTTTATTTTCACTAGCTTCTATACTTACCTGTCAAATATCGCATTTTTTCTTGCCTACTGTTTTGAATAATTGTATCATATATACCTACTACTTTGTGGGTATTGTATTATATATATAGTACAATTATTTAATATAGTGGGTAAAAAAAATGTGATGTTCGGTAGATAACTATAGTAATATTGTATTTTTTTTTTTTAGGTAGAATGAAAGAAGGGGAACCTAACAAGAGTGCCTTTTACACCATTCTTCTATCATTATAGAAAAAATTTCCAACCTAAGCCAGCAATCATCAAATTTGGAGGGGTTCTTTCCCCATAAATTCCCCCAAAATCCAATTCAAAGGGAGAGTGGTTTGATATACGCTAGGTAGAGCCTTTAGATTAAGATCAAACAATTTATTAGCCTATTTAGTAGAAATTAAGCTATTAGATTCAGGTTAGGCAATCAATTAAAGTTGATGAGAATCAACCCCTTCTTTTGTGAACTATTATGAGGAAAGCTACCCTTTTTCTTTTTTTTTTTTCAAGAAAGGCGGGACCTCCATTTATTCATTGATAAATCCTCACTTTTGGTAGAGGAATACCGTGGTTACAAGATATTTGAAGGGAGGGACAAAAGACAAACCTTTAAAGGCCTCCCAAAAACAACATCAACATCTAGTAAAAAAAAAAAGATTACAAAACAAAAAACAAAACAAAGACCTACAAGCCAAATATCATGCAACAAAACAAACAAAAGATAAATAACATAAAGCATAGACCAAAACCAACAGGAAATCAACTAAACATACCTCAAATAAGCCGTACCCATCTTCTCCAATTTATATAACCCCTTGATAACTCTAGGGAGATGACTACTATTTGTAAACAACCTATTCCTCCCCCTAGCACCTTGACGAGTCAAGACATCTGCCACTTTATTTCCTTTTCTATACCAATGTTTAATCGAAAAGTCTACTCCCTCCAATAAACCAATCAGTTGCTCCCAAAAATCCCATAAATACCACGAGAAGCACCTTCTTGTTCTTATCCAATTTACAATAATCTTCGAATCACATTCAATATCAATACTAGTATGACCCAAATATTTGCAAATCTTTATTCCCTCTAATAAAGCTACCTACATGTTAGATTTCTTGCTTCAAAAGGGCTTAGAAAGGTACTAGAGCTTTTATTGATCATTCTCTCTTTATGTGCCTTTGGGCTATAGTTTATTTTGGGCCTTCGAATTCGAATAGGCTTGGGTTTATTTTCTTTCTTTCTTTTTTTTTTTTTGTTTTTTTTTTGTTTTTTTGTTTTTTGTTATTATTAATGGTAAAGCATATACTTGATATTCAAATTTGATTTCAAATTTGAATTCAAATTCAAGATTGAAACACAATTGTGCTTGCTTGTTACTAATTTGATGGATGTGTTATGAAAATTTGAAATCAAGTTTGAAACACAATTTGAGCTTGACTTGTTAATTTAACAGACGAGTAAAGGGGGGTTCTAAGAGCTATATATATTGGTTTTTAGTCCCAAAACTGTGGGAATTGAAGGTTTTTTTAAACCTTTTACTTGAGGGTTTATAAGGAGCTTCCCTCACCATATACCTCTTCTTAGTCTTTCAAGGATTCAAAAACTCAAAACCTACGACATAAAAGTTCAAGATTTAACTACCATATATGGTGCCTTTATGAGGACATAATTTTCTTGGTTATTTATATGAATATGTACAATAATCATAGTAACATGCAGTAATTAATATCAATAATTGCAACTTTTTAGTTTTATCATTAACAAGATATATATATTATTCCACTTTATAATTAAGTGAAATTAAGCATGCCTTAATATAGTTGTATCATGAGGATATTGAGAAATTATACAGGGGACCTTCCCCTCCCCGTGTCTGTGTGTCTGTTTCTTTAATTATACACTTATTGAAAATAGGTCTCTCTCTTATATTAATTAATATAAGACCAATTGGCCACATGTCTAGCATTAAGGAAACAGACATACGAACATGTGGAGGGGGAGGTCTCTTGTATAATTTCTCGAGAATATTTATATTTCGAATTATTGACCAACCAAGTGAATGGTTATTAATTATGATTATATGCATTGTGCAATAATAATATCTACAAACTCAACCAATGCATTTGATGGTTGATCAATAAATCCATTTCAATTCTACGACACGAACTAAATGATGGGTTTTTGAGGTTTCTCCTTACATTAAGCTTCTCAGTTTCAAATTTATCAAGATTGAATAAAAATAAAGCTCAAGCTCATATATATTCACTTGAATCGGGCTTAAACACATGGAAGCTCGAATTAGTTGGACTATTTTACAATCTTAGCCTAAAAATAATATATATATATATATATATATATATATAAAATAAAGGAAAGAAAAAAATCTTACATTTGTTATCCCCATTCCTTTTAATTTTTTTCTCAAGAAAAAGTTTATAAATAGATGTAATTAAATATATTACATCCCCATTCACAACTCTCATATTCAACCAAATTAGGTGGAATAATGGCTTAATTTTTTTTTTAAAGCATAAAATTACATCATTTTGGATTTTTTTCTTCTTAATAGTATGCTTATAAATTGAGTAATCAAATCAAATTGCTTCACATATTGATATCTCTCTCTCTTCACTTAAGGGTCTCTCTCTCTCTCTCTCTCTCTCTCTCTCTCTCTCTCTCATACACATAATAAAATGTTTTAATACTAAAACAATTATAACTCAAAAATTTCCCTATTTCTTACTTTTACCAGTTACAAATGTCAACTTTTGAAGTAAATTTTTGTTTTAAAAAAGAAAAAAAAAACATTCAAAGTTATATAAAGTTTATCAAGGAAATTAATATAAATTAATTGTTATTTATAAACGGATCAATCCAAACCTATTCTAATTAATAAACGAGTTAGCTGGGTTCAGGTCAGATACTCATCAGTTCACCCATTTAGCTTTTTCATAAAAAAAATATTAAATTTTCTATATATGTATAAATTATGATATTTGATACAGGTACGTTGTTCCATGTATTTTTTAAAGAGCAAAATGATAAGTTAGTCCTTATATTATCAACTGAAATCTATTTTAGTCCTCATACTTTGAATTAGTACAATTAAGGACTTATTAAAGTTGTCATCTAAACTATTTTATTGATTATGAGTTGGGGTACAAATTTCTATGATTAGATGATTGAGATTTGGATACTTTTTGTTACAAATTAGTATATATTATTTTATTATTATTTTATATTAGTCGATTATGCACTATGTATATATATATATATAACAAGACTTATTCATCCATCACATGCATTTTTTAAAGCCAGAACAATTAATAAAGTACAAATTACAAAAATTTACAAGAAAAAGAGGAAAGTAAATATTCATTCTTTTCCCAAAGAAATCGGAGACAGGAATAGAATGTGTTAGAACAATTTAGCAAAGTCCCTATCCATATTTTGATTTTAGGTCTTTTCTTAAAGAGCACCACTTACAAATCTCCACCCCCAATTTTATATATTCACATTGATATCTTCTATCCTTCCATCCAATATTGCCATTTCCTAGCCTTGGTCTTTTTCACGTGCAATTTTTTCAAGGCTTGAAAGTAGTCATGGAAGAACCTCCTAGTGAATTAAGCATGGAGAAATCTGGTGAAGCTCCTTCCCTGGGCGGTAATACTAAGAAAGTTCTCCTTCGATCTGGAGATAAGACTTAGATCGACTGAGGAATTTCCGATCTGTAGGCAACTTCTTCGGTCATTAATAGACATTAATTTTCCTACTGCCTTAACAACAGATCGAAAAATGCTCTGTTTTTGCGGCGGCTATGGTGGCAACGGTGGTTATGGTGGGGACTCTGGTTATGGCGGTGCTAGGAGGTGACGGTGGTTATTTCACATTACTGGGTGGTGCCGGGTGGAGCTGGGTGGTGGCGGTGCTGTTGGGAAATGATCGACCGAGCAACAATCATACAAGCAAAATTTTAGCAACCAAAAATGAGACCAGATTTACGTAGTTCGGTCCACTGTGACCTATGTCCATGGGAGAGCTCAAATTTACTGAAATTACGGGGAGATTTACACAAGGAGAAGGAGGAGACTACTGCCCTCAACTCCTCTCTCACTCTCACAAGGATTCACTCTTCCTCACACACAGCCCTCTGCACACACAACTCTCTGCACTCTGCACCTCACAACACAGCACCACACAGTTACACTTTTGCAACTCACCACACACACTGCTACAATGCACGACACACATACATTACATATATATACACAAGGTGAGGGGGAAGAAGTCAAACAAAGGCTACTGCAAAGTCACAAGAGGTGGGCAGATTTGGTGGCTGTCCATCTCCAGTTCAACATTTTCTGCTGGGTGGTGCGGCTGCTGATACCCATACGAGCCACACATCCTAACAATCTCCACCTTGGCGAGTATCAACTCCCAAGTCCATAGCTCCACCTTGACACGAACTCGATCAATGCAAGTCTTCATAGTTTGGTTCAAACATCTGAACCATGCAAAGAGTACTGCCTTCTTCATCAGCAAACCGAACTCGTCTATTCGATCTGATGATGTACCACTATCATCATCCGAGGTCAAACCACCAACAACTGTGGTTCCCATTAACTGATATAGCCTATGAGACTCCTTCCCAGTAAATATCTTTGAGTCGCGTCGTGTCACCTCCATAGCTCCACCTACGACAGAGATTTGACAGCCCTTAGAATCCAACCGACTAAGGGAGATCAAATTTCTTCACATCATTGGTACGAAGCTTACATCATCTAAAATACGGACTGCTCCAACAGGCGTCTTCAGCTTCACAGATCCGATCCCTCTGACATCGCATGAAGACCCATCACCGAGTGATACAGTACGGTGAATTTCTTTGAAAGAATGAAAAAATTCTTTCTTAAAACAGACATGAACTGAACTCCCAGAGTCCAAAATCCATCCATCATCGTTTGGACTACCATGAGCATTCATGTTCTTCTTCATCAATTTTCGGCACTCTATCTTCATATGGCCGTGCCTTTTGCAGTATCGACACTGCACATTTCTTCGACTGATTTGTTGTCGTGAGCTGCTCACCGTTACAAGGGCCTCATCATTGGCACACCACGAGACATTCTCCGATACATTGATACCATCTCGTATCTTCTTTTCTTCTTCGTATCGTTTTCTATCTTCACAGTCCCTCTTGAAGTGCCCCTTTTTATCACACCAGTAACATACGACTTCGCTCGTCTCTCGTCCTCTTGATTTTGAACGCCATTGCTTACCTCCGAACTTTCGATCTTTGTTTCTTCCTTGTCTCTCACTGTTAGCTACCAAAGCATGCTCATGAGACGTCACAAACGGCTTTCTTAACATCTCAGAATCTTGAAGTGATGCCATCACATCATCCAATTTTAAGGTTTCCTTCCCCACGAGCAATGCAGTTACCAGTCCATCAAATGAAGCTAGTAGAGATGACAAAAGTAGAATTGCCTTATCTTCTTCATCAATCTTTACTCCGAGGCTCAACAACTGGGTCAAAATCTTGTTATAATCATTTATGTGATCAAAAAGGCTGCTTCCCTCGTTCATTCGAAGTTGATACAATTTCTTCTTCAGAAACAATTTATTGGTAAGGGATTTCGCCATATACCTTTGCTCCAATTTCTTCCAGAGCTCCATTGGTGAGGTTTCGTCTAACACCGAATTTAACTTCATTTGCCAGACACAATCGGATTGTGCTGACCATCTTCATCTCTAATTCGGTCCAATCATCATCTTTGAAATTATCTAGCTTCTTCTCGATCAACGGCTTGATCAAGCCTTGTTGAACCAAAATGTCCTTCACCGTACTCTGCCATAAACTGAAGTTGTTCCGCCCATCGAACTTCTCCACCTCAAACTTTGAAGTGCCAATACCTGTCATTCTGCTCCGAATCTCAATAAACGAACACTGCCAATGGCTCCGAAACGGCCGAAAACCTTAGAAATGGTTCGAGCCACTCGAAAAATTGACCCAAAATGGCTCTGAAAAGCCTGGTCAAACTAGATAACAAAAGTCAACTTTAACGGAATATTCCTTCCTTTGACGGAATATTCCCTGACGACGTTAATGACACTGTTAATAGCGCCGTTTGCTGACGTGGCACCGCGGCTCCCACTGCTAACATGGCCTAGGCCCACCTGCTGATGTGGCTTGGGACCCATCTCCTGTGGGGCCCACTGTTGACGTGGCACGGGACACCTATTGTGGGCCCACCAACTGACGTGGACTGTACGGACTGCTAACGTGTCGCTGGGCCCCTGCTGGAGTGGCCGCTGACTATGCGGATGGCACAGCGCTGACGTGGCGCTCTGACGTAGCGCTTACGTGGCCGCTGACGTCAACGTCATCAACCTTCAAACGTGCGCCAGATGTTTGCCGGCGCGTGGGCGCGCGTGAACCTACTTCCCGATCAGCAGTCAGCGCATGAGAGCGCGTGCGTGAGCGTGGCAAAGCGGTCTTTCTGCCGGTTGCGCGTGGGAGCTCGTGCGTCTTCTTCCTAGCTCCGTTTGAGCTGCGGTTACCGCCATTCGCTTCGTATTGACGAGAGGAATGTTGTAGTGGTCTCAAAATCAAGTTTTGAGCTACTGGCAGAGGCTCAAATCTGGGAATTTTGCTTCGATCCAACGATTTTGCTCCAATCTCGCTCTGATACCATTTGTTGGGAAATGATCAACCTAGCAACAATCATACAAGCAAAATTTTAGCAACCAAAAATGAGACTAGATTTACGTTGTTCGGTCCACTATGACCTACGTCCACGGGAGAGCTCAATTCTACTGAAATTACGGGGAGATTTACACAAGGAGAAGGAGGAGACTACTGCCTTCAACTCCTCTCTCACTCTCACAAGGATTCACTCTTCCTCACACACAACCCTCTGCACACATAACTCTCTGCACTCTGCACCTCACAACACAGCACCACACAGTTACACTTCTGCAACTCATCACACACACTGCTACAATTCACGACACACATACATTACATATATATACACAAGGTGAGGGGGAAGAAGTCAAACAAAGGCTGCTGCAAAGTCACAAGAGGTGGGCAGATTTGGTGGCCGTCCATCTCCAGTTCAATATTTTCTGCTGGGTGGTGCGGCTGCTGATGCCCATACGAGCCACACATCCTAACAGGTGCTACTGGTGGCGGTGCTGGGTGGATGGTGGAACTGGGTTTTTGCATATAATTGTCATCTTGAATAGAGACACGAGGTGAATTTTTTCATTCGACATGTTCTTGTGCACTGCTTTTTTGCCCGTGCGCATACACTGAGATGTTGATCCTAGCTTCATTGATGCAGCGCACGAAGAACATCCAAGCCAGGCATGTACTTCCTATTCTTCCCATACCAAATCACTTTCTTCTTCATCAAAATACACCTTGCAATACCCACCTCGATCAGCATTTTCGGCACCACTGTAACTAGCTGTTAAAGTCCTCCTTCTTTTATATAGACGCAGACACGAGGCTTTTTACAGAGGATTTCAAGGCTATTTTTCAGTAATTATTTTTCACATGGCATAGAATGTGTCCGCAGCATGCATGGTATAGTTTTGAGTTCTGCACGCTTGGCCACGTCATTTTAAAGCTCAAATTTATGAGGAAATTGTCAAATCTTGATGCAAACCATTCGAACTCCTGTTCAATAGTTTGACCGGATAAAACTTAACTTGGTAAAGAGAATATTTATATTTTTATTGAGATTCAATTATAACGTTTTAGATAGTAAACATATAATTTGAGTAAATTAAGACTCTATTTGGCCACCATATAGATGAATAAAAAAAACTATTAAAATCGTACCGGTAATAAGGAGTACTCAATTCTATTCGGGTTATTGTAAAACTTGCTTATTTGTTATGAAAAATTAAGTGGATGTCACCCCTTCATCTTCCTTGCCCTATAAAAGGGTTCTCTCCCTCTCATTTTGTAAGATATAGCAAAATAGAAGAAGAGAGTAGACATATAGAAAGGAAGAGAGAAGAGGATACATAAAAGAGAAGAGATATTGTGTATATGGCCGGTTCCAAATCATCTTGTAATTCCTCTTGAGATAGTGAAGTTTTTTGTCTCATCCGCCCGTGGAGTAAGCATAGCCGAACCATGTAAAATTTTTGTCTCATATCTATTTATTTTCTTGTATCTTCTATAACACGTTACCAGCACGAGACTTTAACTATCTAAGATATTTCTTTAAATCATATTTAATTTATTTCTTATAACTTTAACTCCACAAGAGTATAATATTCTCAAGAAGAGAATATGTTTTTTAAAGTTTAAAGAATATCAATTTGTATAAAAGATGGTAAAATAGTCCTTCTGAAGAGGTTATATATTTAAATCTTCCGAAGAGATAGTCCCCCTGAAGAGACTATATATTTAAATCTCTTGTCTACATATTTAATTTCTCAAAAAGATAGACCTCCTAAAGAAGCAATATATTTAAATCTTTCGTCTACATATTTAATCCCCAAAAGAGATGGTAAATATTTACCTCCTAAAGAGGGTATATTTTTAACCTTATGAAGAGGGTATATTTTTAACCTCCTGAAGAGATGTTAAATTTGACCTCCTGAAAAGGTGAAACGTTTATCCTCCAGATGAGGTAGTATATTTAACCTCCGGAAGAGATGGTAAATTATTACCCAATTTAATATTGTAAATTGGAATCATACTACTGAAGAGTACAAATTGAGAAAAATAATATAATGTTCTTGAAGAAACATATTTAAGTACCCTGGAATGGTGAAAAAAATATCATATTATATATTTATCATGGATTCTTAATGTTGATATCCATTTAAATGCAATGAACTTGGGAAATATTATTTTTGATGGAAACACCACATCTTTGCAGGATCGCGCAGAAGTTTTGATCTTCCTCCGTCATCATCTAGATGAAGAATTAAAGACTAAATACTTCACTGTTAAAGACTCACTTATTCTATGGAAAAATTTAAAGAATAGATTTGACTACCAAAAAACTATGATTTTACCAAAAGTTTGATATGAATGGTTGCACTCGAGATTGCAAGACTTTAAAACAGTTAGTGAATATAACTCAGATCTGCATAAAATTAGCTCGAATCTAAAATTATGTAGTGAAAATATTATCGATGAATACACGCTAGAAAAAAAAATTTCTACTTTCTATCCCACTAATGTGTTCCTGTAGCAGCAATATAGGGAGTATACATTTACTAAATTTTTTAAATTTATATCATGTCTTCTTGTTGTTGAGCAAAATAACGAGTTTTTGATGAAAAATTACCAAAGTCGTCCAACTAGTTCAACCCCATTCCCTGAAGTGAATATAAATACATCTCGTGGTCAAGGACGAGGGCTCAGATATGGTCATGGCCGTTGTCAAAATAATCACTAACATCGACATGAGATTACAATCCCCTAGAAGAGGGATGACCCCCATAAGCTGGATAATGATCAAAATTAGTGACCCAAACATCATGAAAATAAATATTACAAATGCGGAGGAAAAGGTCATTGGTCGCATACCTATCGTACGCCTAGGTACTTGGTAGATCTATACTAAGCCTCTATAAATGAAAAAGAAAATAGTAAAGAAGTAGAAATAAATGGAAATAATGTTCAAAAAAATAGTAATATTTGAAAAAAAATTAAGAACATTCATGGGATCAATATAATATTCTAGCAGGCAAAAGTCAAATTTTAGAATCTAAAGGCTCCAAGTTTGTAATTTAAAATTTTTGAAAAGCCAAAAACTGGCTTTCTTGAAAACTGAATAATTATTTAGCGAATAAGTTAACCTAATTTTACTTTTTAAATGGATAAACTTATCAGACAAAGTCACTAAACTCACCTTAAGTATTTATCTTTTTTTTAAATGCATTAATGGCTATATAAACATGCACATCAATTCATAAAACCCAGTTAGTAAGTTTTAAACAAACACCATGCATTTGATTAGGGGTTGTTATGTCCAACTAAGCTACTTACTCACATCACTACTACCTCGATGAAGAGCTATTTGGATCGGTGTAAAGGGAAATTACGTAAGTTAGCAAAAACTATGTTAAAAACAAAATAGAACCAAAAAAATTAAAATGAAAATTATTCTTGTCCTAATTTAATTATTAAAATTAATATGTAGTTAAAAAATAGAATGATGAAAACATTTTCTTGCACTATCATTTAGCAAGCAAATTTGAGCTATTGTGTGCAAAGGAACGTGTAATCACATGGTCATGTCGAATACGTTGAAATCAATGTTCTTAGCATGGAATTGTTCAAAGCTCAAAGGATTTCTTAGAAAGATGAAAGCAGTTATTCTAAGAGCCATTTGTTGGGAAATTTGGAAGGAAAGGAATGGAAGATTCTTAAGGAAAACTACTCCACTGCTTCGAAGGTGTATGATGTATAAGTGTTTATCAAATTTGTATCTTTGAACTAAATCTAATTTTTGTTGTCTAACTTGGATTGGGAAGAGTTTTCCTGCATTTTTCAAAATTTGGGAGGGTGATTAAGTTCATCGATCCCTTCCCCTTTCTATTCTATTTTTCCTTCAAGAGGTAGGGAGGATTGAAGTTTCTTGCTTCTAGCTCCTTTAATATAAATTTACCTTCTTTTTTTTAAAAAAAAAAACAACAAAAATTGTTGAAACTTTCAATCATTGTAGCAACCACTTAGGAAATCTAGAAAGAGAGGAACAATGGAGTCTTCATTAACAAAGTTGTAGATACAAATATGATTTACCTCAAAATTCTCAGCAACTTGTTGGAATGGAATGTTCTTTGAGTGAGTTATACATCTTGGTTGCTAACTCTATTGTAGCGTTCATCGGGTTTTTGTACATTCTTCTCTTTTCCTCTATACATATCCTTTCCCTTTGAATAAATTCAATATTACCATTTTTTTTTTTTAAAGTATTGTTTGCCCCAATTAGAATGATATAGCCTTTTTATTTTTTCAAGAATACAATGACATATTTAACATTACAAATTTCCAAACCCTTTTCATTTTCAAATTTCACTTCTGTATACCCTAGTAACAATGACAACCAATTTAATAGAGTTGTTGCGTAACATTCTATAACAGTCATTAATTCCTATCTAATTTGTGACAGACAAAGCAAACTTCATTCAAAACCCTAATTTTCACCATACCACAGACATCAACCAAAGGTGTACTGCCTAGGATCCTTCACCTCCATCTTCCAATGCTTGTCCGAAAAGTTCCTCCTTCTTGCCACCCCTCTCCACTTCCTTATCTTTGCCTCCATATCTTTTGTCAGCTTGCAATACCCCTGCAACTCTCTCGGCATCCCCTCGTAAACCTCATCCCACCACCGCCGGTGAGCCCCGTCATCCGCAAATATCCTGTGATTCCACCTATCCCAGTTGCAGTCATAGTCCCTATAGCACATCCACGGCTTCAACCCCAAGTAGTGAATCGCATACAAGTCCTTTAACCTTGATCTCTCAATGCGTTTTCTCCCCTTAAACATCTTCAGATGGTTCACATTCGTCGGCCACCGGTGCCACCACGTAAACACCTCGTTCAGAAACCCTTGGTCGCCGCCGTTGTATGAGCTCAGGGTCTTGGTCATCTCCATTAGGGTTTCGAACATGCACTGCGACGGCTCCACCACCATGATGCCGGAGTTGAACATGGACTCGCTATTGCCGGCGGCAGACATTTGCGGGTAAAGGAAGAAGAAGTCCATGTTCTTGAGGACAATGAGGTCGGCGTCGATGAAGATGAGTTTGTCGTACTCAGTGAGTTGCCAGAGCCGGAGCTTGCTGTAGTTCCATTCGTTGTAGGCGCCTGGTCGTGCGTGTGGGTTGCGGATGCGTTGGATGGGTTTGATCTTCCAGCCGGCGGCGGCAAGGCCATGGAGGGCGGAGGCGGAGATGGTGGTGTCGGCGAGGAGGAGGAGGTCTCTGGTGGTGTTGGTGCGGAGGAGGGTTTGGGCTAAAGCTATGGCGCCGCAGGTGTAGGCTTGGGAGGAGTGGAGGATTGTGGCGTAGGCTTCTTTGGGTATAATATACTCTTCTTTGGGTATAATATACTCTCTCCACAGCTCCTTTCCTGCATGCCAATTGATGGAAACAAATGTTACATTTTTTAGAGGCCTGCGAATGAAAAGATCTAGGATTCACCAATTAGGGAATATGTCATTTTATAACATTTAGACTTTAGATCATATTAATTAGGGAAGTATTAGCCATCTTAAAGGTGACATCTATGAGAAATTATACAGATGGAGGAGCTCCCTTCACTTGATATTAATGAATGTGAGGCTAATTTACGATGTGTATGACATCTAAAATAACAGATGAAATTCTCATACAAAGCTCTCGATATCTAGGGAGAGGCATCTTGAAAAGATAAAGTGTGAGGCATGGACTTCATTCCTAGGACAGTAGCCTAAGAAAGCTAATAAATTAATTTTAATTAATTGAGTTTGACTTCTAAAAGTCAATACTTCTACGTAGATTGCCATCTTTAATTTGTACGAGTCTATTTTATCATTCTATATATACATTTAAAAGAAATTCATCTTATTAGTTTTTAAAAATTTTTTTTTTTAAAGAAATAGTGCTTCTTAGTAATAAAAAGAGATTTTTTTGTTTATATTTGTAATAAATAACTTAAATAGTGCTGGCTACCAATGCCAATTTGGAGGATGATAAAAAATATCCTGCTAATGTTTATAATTGAACTATCATCTTTGAAAAAAAAAAAATTTTTTTTTAAAAAGTAATTAAGTTGTTGCAAACTTGAGATTGTATCTACAAAGCAGAAGTGTACAATCTTTGTACAACTAACCAAGCAATGAGTAATAAATTATTAGTTCTTTTTAATATACGTGAAGCAAATCTTTGCTGATATTGTAGAGAGAAAACTCTATTCATGACAAGAAATGCTCACAAGTAGTGTGAAATATATTCGGTAATTTTTTTTTTTTTTTGAAATTAACTAATTGTGAAAGGTTTCACTTATCCTAATTAAGATTGATATCACATTACTAGAGAAAAATTGTATGACAAACAGTAAATTAATATTGTGGCGTGTTGGATTCTCAATTTTAGGTACGTTTTGATATTGTGTTTGCAAGAATCGAAGCTAATCAGTGTATTTTTAATATGACATCGTGTTTGCATGAAGCTAACGTATGCTAAAAATTTATTAATTGTAGGAACTCCTCTTTAGAATTCAAAAATGTTAAAAAATATGTTTATTTTTATTTATTTGTGGCTTTTATCACAGTTGTTGGATCATCTCTAAATCCAACGGTTGTGTGGTATCATATATGTATATATATTTGTAAGCCATGGGAAAATAAATGGATTGTTTGTCATTTTGTGCAAGGAGAGCTAGAGGGGGGTTCTCTTCAGGAAGAACTTTTCTTCAACAGGTTGAAGGTGAAAGGGTGTACAGGGGATCTAGGATCGATGAGAGACTGATAAGATTTTATACTGCCATCGTTTCATAGAGAATTTTTCTTCAGGTGCACTATCCATAGACGTAGACAACCTTACTGAACCACATAAAATCTCTCGCCTCCATTTTTCTGTGAATGTTCTTTGTGAGATTTATTTTGTTAATTTGGAAGATTAAAATCACTGCGCAACAACAAGAAATTTATGAGCTATCCTTCTCTGTTTTGAGACAGTTGTGGGGCTAAAAATAAATCTGTCCAAGAGTTGCTGCTTCCCAGTTGGAGGAGTTGTAGGTGTAGAGTGGAATGCTAGAATCCTCAAGTGCAAATTGGACTCTTTCCCCACGTAATACCTGAGACTCCCACTTGTAGCCAAATCAATCTCGAGACACATTTGGGACCCGGTGGTGGAAAATTTGGAGAGAAAGCAGACCACCTTGAAATCAAAGTTCCTTTCTTTGGGAGGTAGACTGGCCCTTTTAAACTTTGTGCTCTCCAACCAACTCATATAATACATGTCTATGTTTCCTATTCCTTAAAAAAGTGGCACATGGTATAGAAAGAATTCAAAGAAACTTCTTGTGGAGGGGAACATAGGAAAACTTCAAATATCCCCTCGCCAAATGGAGCATAGTTACTCCATCAAAAAAGCAAGGTAGACTAGAAATTAAACAATTAGAGAATATCAACAAAGCTCTTATGGGGAAATGGATCGATATGGAGGTTCATCAGGGAATACGAAACTCTCTGGAAAGTGGTGATCAGTATCAAGCACATATACGACATTGTAGACTGTTAACCAAAGTCTAATGGCGGAGGCACAAGTTGGGGCCTTTGGAAAAATTTTAACAAACTCAAAACTACCAATTAGGAACATATGATGATCAATGTTGGAGATGGGAGTAAAACAAAATTTTGATTGATAAATGGGCTGCAAAAGCCACTCTTCAGGAACTTTTTCCGAGCCTTTTCCATATGCATGAATAGTCAAAAGGATGCTAAAGTGGCAAAATAATTGAGATTCCTCAATAACAGACATTTTTGGGATTTATCATTTGACAGACACGTCAAGGGCAAGGAGATTAATAAAGTTTTGAAGTTGTTTAAATTTCTATACTACGCCAATATAATTAAACAAGTGGAGAAGAGATTTGTGTTCTTGGACCCTCACTGCATCTCAGGCCTTCATGGTGTATAGCCTCTACAATCAACTCACAAGCAGGAACAATTGTAACAATCTAAGAATCTCATACTATCAATTGTGGAGCTCTTTCATTCTATCAAAGGTGAGCGTCTTCCGCTGGCTTGCAATTAACAACAGAATTCTTACAACAAACAATCTACAAAAAAGAGGTTGGAGGATGGCCTCTATGTCTGTCTTATGTAAGAAGGAAAGTGAAGGAGTTGATCACATTTTCATGCATTGTCATTTTACCAAGCAAATTTGGGCTATTATGTGTCAGAGAATCAGTAACCACATGGTCATGCCGAACACTATGAAATCAATGTTTTTAGCATTGAATTTTTCAAAGCTCAAAGGGTTTCTTAAAAGGATGAAAGCAGCTATTCCGGCAATCATCTGTTAGGAAATATGGAAGGAAATGAAAAGAAGAATCTATATGGAAGACTACTCCACAGCTGCAAAGGTGTATGATAAATGTCTATCAAACTTGTACCTTTGGACTAGGTCCAATTCCCTCTTGCCTTATCTTTTCCAATATCTGCTATGATCTAGGAGGGTGAAAAAACTCACCTCTCCTTTCTTTGTTCTTTTCTTTCGTTCGAGAGGATTTAAGCATCTTGCTTGTCACTCCTTTAATAAATTTGCCCTTATTTAAAATTTTTTTTATTAACGTTAACTTCTTGAATTTCTTATTAAATTACTAACTGTTATAAGTAATGAAAAGAAATTGAATTAAGCAAATGGGAATTAAGAGTTGTGTTCTGTGAAGATAAAAGCAAGGGTTTTATTGCTTTCCCAGTTAATGTGTTTAGATTTTTGACTCTGTAAAAAAAGATTGGACCAATTTATTACTTGACCCAAAGGCAGCACAGTCAAAGATGTCGCCATTCAATGGATGCACTTGTCTATATTTAATAATTTATTAGTGAAAAAATATTAAAAATAATATTAAAGTTTTCAAATAAATTATTTATATAACTAGGATTAGGATGATTTTAAAATTAAATACTTCATAGAGAAGCATAGAAACAACCATTAGTTAAACCACCAAAAGCCACCAACCAACCTTTTTGCAACACATCGTACTTTTTGCTTCATTTGCATCCTGCATCATCTCTTTCTTACAGTTTTAATTAAGGTACCCACCAGGCAATAACTCAAACAACCTTTATCTCTAACTGCAAAACACACATACATCTCTGTATCGAGAAGTCTTGAATTTGAAATTGTATCGAGTTTGTATAAAATATAATTTAAAATTGTACTGAGATCTATTCAAATCCACTCAAATCCAAATCTAAGGTCCGAAATCCATACTCCCAAACACATCATAATAAATTTTTTTTTTTTTTCCTCGCATTACATCAGAAGAACAAACAGGGTTTCGACTACACAGCAGGAGGTACCCTCGTGTTTGGGCCCATATCATAATATCCCTTGATACTCCTCTTAAGATTTGAATTCGAGACTCATAATTTTCTAAATATAAAAAATTATCATTCAGTTCTCTAAAAGGATCGTACCACTAAGAATTTTAATTAAATTTCATTTAACACTTAAATCAACAGCTTTTTTACTAAAAACTTTGTAGTATTCGATCGAATTTTCTATATAATCAACAAAATAAATAAATTTCATAACCAAACGACATAGTAGTAATAATATTGAATGAGAGATTAGTTATCTTGTTGTGTAAACGCTCAACGTTCAAACTTGATGAATTCATCTCTAAACCTAAAAGGGATGTATGGAATGAAAAACTATGAAAATATGAATATGCGCGCAATGAAGAAATAGGTGTAATGAGAATTTTTAGAGGACAAAAGGAAAAAAATAAAAGAAAAAAAAAAAAAAATATATATATATATATATATATATATATATATATGTGAAACTTAAAAAGCCACCAAACAATATCCTATGCTGATGGGTGGAGAGGAGCACTCAGTCACTGGCTGTGACTGAAACTCAGTGAGGATAAATACCAAACAAGTATATTTCAATCTGAAAATAATACAGAGGAATTAAAATCTCTCTCATGGCTCACTGGCTAATCTCTCTCACACACCACATTGCTCACATTTACTCACACACAACTCAGCTATTTATAGTAATTATAGAAATCAAATAATCAACAATGGTGGGTGCAAATCTTCAATAGCGGTGGGCTGGTAGGTGGAGTAGGTTGCCTGCAAATCTCCAATGTCCACAACGGTGGGCTGCCGGTCTTCAATGGAGGTGGGCTGCCGGTCTTCAAGTTTAATCTTCAACATCCCCCCTTAAACTTGACTCTCCTAATTTTGTCATTCCGAGCATTGTCTTCAGTCTTGCAAAAATATCATGTCTGAGTGGTTTTGTGAAAATGTCAGCAATCTGATCATACGTTCTGCAAGATATCAATTTCATTTCTTTCTTCCTGTAACCCTTGGCGACATGTTTTGCTTTGTATCTCTGGACTTCTCTTTGAGTGTTCTTCTTGGTCTTGTAGACCCATTTTACACCAATAGTTTTGTGGCTCTTCAGGAGATTTGTCAACTCCCAAGTCTTGTTCTTCTTGATGGATTGTATCTTCTCATCCATCATTTTTCTCCATTTGTTTTCTTCGTTAGCTTTCTCAAAGCTAATTGGGTCGCTAGTTAGCAACAGGCAGTTTAGAGCAATATATTCTTCCATTGGTTCTGTATTTTCATATAGATCGGCTAGATTTCGAGCTCCTCTAGGTCTCATGTCTGAGATTTCACGCTCTATTGATGATGGAGCTTCATTTGTCTGTGGTGAACCATGTGGAGGTGTCTGCAACTCAGGAATTTGTGGCTCGATAGCCACTTCTCTTGTCTGTGTAGGTTCTTCTCCTTCAAGTGTCAATTCCGCATCTTTGGAACATTCAACCTGGTCCCATTTCCAGGATTCATTTTCTTCAAAGATGACATCCCGACTGTGAAAGACTTTCTTGTTGATGGGATTGTAGAGTCGATATCCCATGGTGCTATCGCCATATCCTACAAGGATACACTTCTCTCCTTTATCATCCAGCTTTGTCCTTCTTGCTTCTGGGATCTTGGCGTAGGCTATGGAGCCAAACACCCTAAGATGACTCACACTGGGCTTGTGAGTACTCCAGGCTTCATATGGTGTCTTTGTATCAAGACTCTTCGTTGGACACCTATTTAGCAGATAGACTGCACATAACACTGCTTCTGCCCAAAAACTCTTGGGCACATTCTTATCCTTTAACATGCTTCTAGCCATGTTAAGAATTGTGCGGTTCTTCCTTTCAGCTACACCATTCAACTGGGGAGTGTATGATGGTGTGAACTGTTTCTGAATTCCTTGTTGTCTAAGGAATTCCAGGAAAGCTTCGTCTTTGTACTCTCCTCCTTGGTCTGACCGGAGTGACTTGATGCGGAAGCCACTTTGTTTCTCCACAAGAGTTTTGAACTCTTTGAACTTATCGAATACCTCTGACTTCCTTTTCAAGAAGTAGACCCAGGTCTTCCTGCTGTAGTCGTCGATGAAGGTGAGGAAGTATCGATTCTGTCCATTCGAAAATGGTCTTAATGGACCACACACATCTGTGTGTATTAGCTGGAGCGGCATGGTTGATCTCCAGTCGGCTTGCTTTCCAAAGCTGTTTCTATGTTGCTTGCTTAAAATACAGCTTTCACATATTACATTTGGATGATGAATATTGGGTAAGCCCTTCACCATCTTCTTGCTTCCCAATTGTTTCAAACTTTCAAAGTTTAGATGCCCATACCTTAGATGCCATAGCCAGTCTTTGTCTTTGATGATAGCGCTCAAACACCTTGGCGTATCATGTTGGATGGCGAGCGGAAACATTCGATTCTTTGCCATTTGAACTCGAGTAACAAGCTTTCCTCGAGCATCTATTATCACCATCTGCTTATCACTGAGGCTAATTCGATAGCCTCTCTCCACGAGCTGTCCGAGACTAAGTATATTAGTCTTCATGGCTGGCACATAGTAGACGTTGGAGATGTAAGCATGATCTCCAGACTTCTGTTTGATCAAAACATCTCCTCTCCCTTGGACTGCAATTTTAGAATTATCTCCGAAAGATATCTCCCCCTGAACTTTCTCATCAAGTTCAAAGAATAGGTTCTTTCTGCCAGTCATATGGTTGCTGGCTCCAGAATCAAGGTACCAAACGCTTTGGTCCTGAGGAGTTGCATTGTGTGCCATCAGCATCAATGACTCTCCATTTGCATGATCTGTTTCGGCAAGGTTGGCCTCCTCGCTAACCTTTTCTTGTTGTCGTCCCCAACATTCATTGCTATAGTGTCCATACTTGTGACAATTGTAGCATTGAATGTTTCTTTTGTCTACATTTGAGCGATTATTATATCCTCCTCTTCTTCCTTGTCCTCTGCCTTGTGGGACATAGCTCTGTTGATTTCGTCCTCCTCTAGTGGGACCTCTTCTGCCTCTGCCACCTTCTCTGGAGTTAAAATTTCCAGAATTTCTTCCACGAGATCCTCGGTCTCGTCCTCTTCCTTGTTGTGACGTCCCCCCTTTGTCGTATCTATCTGTAGTGAGGGACAACTTCGTTTGGAGAGCTTGCTCCATTGCTTTATCATCACTTCTTCTATTGACTTTTTGCTCATGGGCTTGGAGTGAGCCCACAAGTTCTTCTACAGACATTGTTTCCAAGTCTTTTGTTTCTTCTAGGGTCACAGCTATATAATCATATTTTGGATCTAAAGATCGCAAAATTTTTTCACAAATTCTCTCGTCATTGAGAATTTCTCCATTTCTTCTTAATTGATTTGATACTACCATTACTCGTGTATAGTAGTCTGAAATGGATTCAGTAGACTTCATTTTAAGAGATTCGAACTCACCTCGCAATGTCTGAAGACGAATCTTTTTTACTTTATCTGCACCTTTGTGTGTTCGATGAAGAGAGTCCCAAACTTCTTTAGATGTCTTTGCGGAGGCGATGATCTCGAACGTGGTCTCATCAAGGCCTTGGTAGATTATAGATTTTGCCTTGCAATCTTTCTTTCGATCGGCTCGCAAGGTTGTTCTTTGAGCTTCGGGCATAGCTGCTTCGACTTCTTTTGATGGGCTTTCTCTGTACCCATCTTCAACGATGTCCATGACATCCTGAGAACCTAAAAGGACTCTCATTTGAATCGACCAGTTGTCATAATTCTCTCGGGTCAATTTTGGAATGACCGATTGGATAGTACCGTTAGCCATCGAATTTAATATATAAAAAATAGAGAAATGGGGGCTGATTTCGGTAAATCTAATGCCACCAATAAATTCAGAAGATTGAAAAACCTTAGGAACCGGTTTTGGTTTGCAAAGAACCGGTCTAAAAATCACCGAACCGGCTATAGGAAATTCTGGTGAATTTTTAAACTAACCGGTTCAACTTAACGGCCGCTTAACGGCGTTAACTGTTCCGTTACCCCACGTGGCGTCCTCTGCGCGTGCCGCGTGTCGCTGCTGGGAGCGGGTCGGATGCGGGTCAAGGCGCGGGTACGGATCAGGGTTGCTGGTCGCTGGGCCGGGTTGCGGGTCGCTGTCCGGGTCGGATCTCACCAATCGGGCGAAGAAGACGCGTGCAGGAGCGTGAGGCGCGTGTCGCCGTCTGCCGGAGTCTTCGTCGGCGCGTGCAGCGCGTGGGAAGAGCGCTGTCTTCGTGGGAGGCGCGTGGGAGCGCGTGTATACTCTCCTTGTGTTCGTTTGAGACGTAGTTTCCACCGTTGGAATCGTCTTGAGTCTAATTGCACAATGGCATGCTCAATTTGGGATTTGGAGCAACTTCAAAACTGGGAGAAAATCAGATTTCTCCTCTGTTCGCCTCTGTTTGGCGAATTCCGGCGTACCTAGACGCTCTGATACCACTGATGGGTGGAGAGGAGCACTCAGTCACTGGCTGTGACTGAAACTCAGTGAGGATAAATACCAAACAAGTATATTTCAATCTGAAAATAATACAGAGGAATTAAAATCTCTCTCACGGCTCACTGGCTAATCTCTCTCACACACCACATTGCTCACATTTACTCACACACAACTCAGCTATTTATAGTAATTATAGAAATCAAATAATCAACAATGGTGGGTGCAAATCTTCAATAGCGGTGGGCTGGTAGGTGGAGTAGGTTGCCTGCAAATCTCCAATGTCCACAACGGTGGGCTGCCGGTCTTCAATGGAGGTGGGCTGCCGGTCTTCAAGTTTAATCTTCAACATATGCAACTCTTACTTTCCCATATTCATTAATTTTTTTGTACATCTAGCTTGTGCGTACAACCACCTTCTAACAAAATATTTAGGGGTTGTGAAATATATTTTATTATTTTTATCTTTTTCTAGACTTCAAAATTACAATTTTTTTAAGCAAAAATTTGAAAATTAGAAAAAAAAAATAATAAGACAATATTTTTGTAGTTATTTAAAAAATATTATTTCTAACAATTAAGCGTGTCGTAGCTAGGAAGCATTTGGGAAAAGCAACATTTCAATTCAAAACATTTAAAACAAATAAAAAATGTACAATAAAAAATAAATTAAAATAATTGTCCCGCTCATATAAAATCTATGCCCTAATTGAAAACATAATTAATTTAGAAACACTTATAATTAAGGAACGTGTTTTCTCAAATTTATTAAATTATACATTTCCTTAAACAAATTTAGCATATTAAATGACAACTTTATCCTCTAAATAGACAACCTATATATGGTATACAACCAAAATCATAAAATGCAAGTTACTTTTTGTTTGAAAGTGTCACTGACACCTCGTTAAATATATTTATGTATTTCAAATTAATATTTATTTTGAATTTAATTGAAGAAAAGTTCTACTTTTTTTTTTTGTCTCATAAATATCCTTACTAAATATTATAACATTAGAGAAATATAAAATTAAATTAATTAAAATTTCATGAATAAATTAACTAAAATTAATTGATTAAAAACAAATGTACTAACCTGGTTGTGTGTAGGGAGGAGCAAGTTGGCAAGAGCCAACAGGCATGAGCGCTTTCTGCTTCAATCTCCTGAGATCAGGCCTATACACCCACACCTCCCCTTCCCTCTTCATCACCACGTCATCGCATCTGAAGATCTCCACCATGGGCCCGCACGGCCCCACAAACACCGCGTACACCCTCCGATCCACGTCCCCTTTCCTCCGCCCGCTCCTGGCCGCTAGATTCGCCACCACCAGATTCACCTGCAGCCTAAACACGTCCCTCGCCCCGCAGGGGATCCTCGCCACCACCACGTCCAGCTCGCCGTAGTCTCTGGGCATCGGGACGTCGGGGCAAGACGCTGGTTTCCACCTCCCCTCCTCGTCGATCCACTCCGGGAACAGATCCGGCCACCGGACACGGTCTGAGACCCGGTCGAACCGGACGGGGACCAGCTCGGCTAGTTCGCCCGCGACCCTGTTTACGTCGCTTTCGTCGTCGGCGGCCAAGTTGACCATGCCGATTCTGATGGGCCTGCCCTTGAAGTGGGCCGAGACGACGTCGAACCACTCTGGGGGGCGACGGTGCTGGGGCGGCGCGGGTCCGAGGGTGGCGGAGAAGAGGAGGAAGAGGGGCGGAGAGAAGCAGAGGAGAAGGAGAAGGAAGAGTCTCTGGGTAGTGCTCAAGGATGGCTTGGGAGCTGCCATTTTTAGAGAGAGAGAGAGAGAGATTTGTGTGCATATATACTACGTAGTTGAGATTATACTGTTCCTTAATTACGTGTTTTCATAAATGATTAACACAAAATATCTTTTGCATATATTCATTAATTACGTGTTTTCATAAATGATTAAAAATTTAAAACACAGTTAATATATTTGTCAGATTTTATAAATATTTTGAAAGGCCTCCTTTACAAGATAGACACCTTGATTCTCTTCACTTCTGTTTTTTATGCCAGCATGACATGTAATATATTATTTGATTACATATTATATCTCTATCGGTGCGTAAAGATTGCACAAACAACACTTTCTTCATCAAAACATTATAAATTCTGAAAACCAATTAAATGAATCAAAAACCAAATAAATTCTCGAATTGAATGGTTTAACTGTTCGATCGTTTTGCGCAATCATTTGACATTAGGATGACATAATAATTCTTTTGTGGAAGTTTTGTTTTGTTAATAGTTAAATTTTTTAACAAAAAATTTTATGATTTTAAAAAAATTAGGAGGTTGAGTGTTCGTATTTGAAAAATTCAAGAAATGTTACGATATAATTAAAAGATGTGTATGCAAGATTCAAAACATCACATTACAAATCAAAGGTTCATCGTACGCCTACATGGTTCAAATACGAACTACTCTTTTAAGAAAGATGCATTAAATTATAATAATTTCATTTTGATGACTCATGTGTTCAAAAAATGAAAACTATTTGAGCGGATCAAAATTAATTAAGTTTCTAAGTATATATATAATTTATGAACAAAAGAGAAAATTGTTCACCGAGATAGCTAGACTATTAAGTAATTGTTAATTTTGGCGAAATTCCATTCGCATGACACTTGTCAAGCTCGCTAGGGAAGCTTTGAAAACTCATAATAAACCCATGCTTTCATTATATGTATAATTATTACCTAAAATAAAACCAAAACCAACACTAAAATCAAATGCATGAATATGATGCCTATAAATTAAACTTCTCTAGCTATACGTTTTTAATTAATTTGATTATTATAGATAAGTATGATCTAGGTTGCCCATTCATGTCCTACTAGTATCTTACCTACCACATACATATTGTCCAAGTTATAAGATGCCAGGCTGTCAAGGGTAAGTTTAATTTAGTTTTCACACTTTGTGAGCATGATTTATGTAAAAAATTTTCAATGCTTCTAATGACGAACAATTTCTTCCTCTGTAGATACGCGTCCATTCCCTTGAAAAGGAATATGATATAACTATATATATATATTGAAGACACCCTATTTTGGTCCGATCATTATATAGAAAAATTTAACGTTTTTTTCTCATTTTTATTTCAATTTAAAGCATTTTTTTAGGTTATTTTTATTATATTGGAGTGTCGTCTAAGGTCTTTGCCTAAATGGCTGCTCTCTGGGTAGGTGCCCATTCCGCTCAACCTCACTCCTAGACTTCGCAGGCTAGTAACCTAAGTACCTACACACACACAAAAACAGAGGTCCAAGTTAGTAAGGGCCCAATTAGGTTTTTTTTTTTTTTTTTAGAGTTCAAGGCCCATAGTGGGCCTAGCTTTTAAAGCCCAAATGAACTTAAGTTAAGAAATAATGCATAGTGTATCATAATATTATATTATAAAATTTTTTGTCTCAATAAATATTGATCTTGTAATTTAAGATGCAGGTGGGATTAAAATTTGTACAAATAATATTGTTTGGGGCTATGCTGCCTTTTAAAGCCCAAAAAAGATAGTTTGAACTTTAAAAATAATACTTTTTGGCTTTCAAAGTTATTTGTCTAGAATTATTGTTATGTCAAAAATATCACGCTTTAAAAATATATATGTCATTAAAATTCTACTCGATAAGAATTTATAATAATTAAAAATTAATATTTTCACAAGTTATGAGATCCAATATGGTACCCTAACCCACCTTAGGAAATTTTAATTCCCACGTGCATCTTAAATTATAAGATCAATATTTAGCGATTCGGAACAAAAAAATCATATAATATAATATTATGATATACTATACCCTTTCTTCTTTTCTTTGTTTTTCCAGAAAAATCTGCTCATGCACACAACCCTAGTTTTCTTTATTATTATTATTATTATTATTTACACAATTGCCCCTCGTCTTAATGGCACGTGAGGAGAGACACCTAATGATTGTTGAGAATTCCACTTGCGAGTTTGTCTCACATTAAAAAAATAGAGTGAAAAATGAGTGCTAACTAATAGGCTCAAGTATCTCGGTTAATTTAATGCTCATCTATGTATATTAAGTCCCCATAAAGACTCTCCCGATGCTTCGTAACTCTAAGCGAGTACGTTGTAAAGTCAAGGTGTGAAGTTAATTCTTCTAATGTGCTAATAGTTGAATGATCAAGGGTGTGACCGAGACTAATAAGGATCATCTAGACTTGGTAGAGGGATCCAAATAGGGTCAATATGTGAGAAGTGTGATTAGTTTAGAGACACATTGAATGCAATATGAGGGACGTAATGTGTGGGGATAGGACCTACTTGAGCAATTGTTGGAGAATTGGGCTTACTCCAGTAAAAAAGAGAGTTCGAATTGGACTTGAGTGTTCATGCGCCTGTTCCTACGAATGTAGACACGTGGAAGAGAAGTAATGCTGAGTAAAAACCTCCATGGTTGAGTAATGGTTCCTAACTAGTTGCATGACAAGTAATGCCTTTTTTTTCAAGGGGGAGTGGTTGAAACTCATAAATGATGGGGATATTTTGAGAATTTCACTTGTGAGTCTCTCTCTCTCTCTCTCTCTCTACACACATTATTAATTTAAAAATTTTAGGTAGCTTCTAATGCCGATATTTTTGACTTATGTATGATATATTATGGGAGTACTTTTCATGATTAATATGTTAACTCAAACTCAAATATTTAAAAGAAGTCTTCTATATAACATCTATTGGTTGAAGTTGGGATTTTAAATCCTACACTTTAGGCTCTAATCCCATGAGAGGTAGGCAAAGATACGAGATGGTCGGAAGACAGACAACCTTATTTGTGTTGTGTCACCCTAGCCTAGTATAGGCCTCAGGTCGGCAAAATATAAATTCAAAAAAAAAATTATATGAGTGATTTTAAAATAAATGTTTGAAAGAGCCGGAGATTTGTCATTTTAAAATTTAAAGTCAGATCTAAATTGCGTACACAATGGAAAAGAGCTTATTCTGCATCTTACTTTCTTTTCGAATCGAACTTGAGCCTTCAAAACATGAAATTCCGAACATTGTTAACAATGGAATATCTCATTAAGAACACATATTCCTCTTTCATTATTTATAGAGAAAGATTTTACAAGCACGACGCAATCGTTAAAAAAAATTTGTCCTCTTCAACGTTCCCAAACTTCAAAAAATGGATCAGTAACTTTACGTAGTTTAGGAATAGTCTCGTTGATGAAGCCAATCTTATTCTTGGCTCGAAGGGCACGATTAACAGCGCGAGACCAACTGACATAGTTATCAGCAGTCGAGAAATCTGAAACCAATGCAGCAGCAGGATGGTCACCATTGTTAATGCGAAAAGGGTTGAAAGGATCTGAAAATTTGAGAAATCTTTCATTTAGGTTTTTATCGTGAGGTGTTTTGGAAGAATCCGCATCTTCAATAATGGTTGTCATGGCCTGGATTTACGATCGAGGGGAGCTCTGATACCATGTAACAAATTGAAGAAGAAAATGAACGTGCAGAGAAGAAAAGCTAGAAAAGAGAGAAATCTTTTAAAAATTAAATTATCTGTGTTACAAGGGACCCGTATGTATACAATTGCAGAAAAGAATCTTCAAACAACCTACTACATTTATACCCTTCTGTACAGCACGGCAAATAAAAGGACAAAAAATGCTTACCGAATAAACTAACAAATGGATGAAATCATCCTTCTTCAGAGCTGTTGTTGTGGAAATTGTTGTAGCTCATGGTCCAATAGGTTATGGCGGTGCCGAGTAGTGACATTGGTTATAGCGGTGCTGGGTGGTGCTGGGCGGTGACGGTGGTCATTTTACATTACTGGGTGAAGCTGGGTGGTGCTGGGTGGTGACGGTGGTGCTGGGTGGACGGTGGAGCTGGGTTTGTGCTTACATACGTGTCCTTATGCACTGCCTTTTTCCCGTTATTAGTTCCATGGCATGCACTGAGATCGATGTTGATCCAGCTTCATGGATGCAGCGCACCAAGAACATCCAAGCGAGGCATGTAGTTCCTATTCTTCCCATACCAATTCACTTTCTTATTCATCAGAAAACCCATCTCGATCAGCATTTTCGGCACCACTGTAACTAGCTATCGAAGTCCTCCTCATTTTATATAGACGCACACACGAGGCTTTTTACTGAGGATTTCAAAGCTATTTTTCAGTAATTATTTTTCACATGGCATAGAATGTGTCCGCAGCATGCATGGTATAGTTTTGAGTTCTGCACGCTTGGCCACATCACTTTAAAGCTCAAATTTATAAGGAAATTGTCAAAGCTTGATGCAACCCATTCAAACTCCTTTTCAATAGTTAAACCAGATAAAACTTAATCCTCAAAGGAAACTATTCCACAGCCACCGAAATAAATGTCTATTAAATTTTTACATTGGATTAGTTCCAATTCTCTTTTGTCTCATTGGATTGGGAAGAGTTTTAGTGTATTTGTTATGATTTAGGAGAGTGATTTTACTTACCTCGCCCCTCTATTTTCTTTCCTGCGAGGATCTAAGTTTCTGCTTGTTGCTCCTTTAATGAATTTACCCTTCAAAAACAAACAAAAAAAAAAAAAACCTTTGTAAAGAGAATATTTTTATTTTTATTGAGATTCAATTATAACATTTTAGATAGAAAACATATAATTTGAGTAAATTAGGACTCTATTTAGCCACCATATAGATGATAAAAAGAAAATTATTAAAATCATACTTGTAATAAGGAGTACTCAATTCAATTCGGGTTATGGTAAAAACTACCTGTTTTAATTTATTTTTTTTATAAAAGAAATATTAGATTGCCACTTTTTCTAAAAGTTTAGACAATTAGGTTGTGGACCAACAATATACATCAAGATTTAACACTCCCCCGCACGTGCAAATCGACAGCACGTGGAGGGAGAGATAAACACATAATAAATTTGTAAATACCATAAAATAAATGTGGGTGACGAGACTAGAATCCAAGACATGCTGGTAACCAGCTCTGATATGTTCTAAAAGAGAAAGTTAATCCAAGCTTGATGTTTTAAAAAAGCTATATGTTAATCCTTTTTGTAATCAAATGGAAATAATGTTCAAAAAATTTGTAATATTTGAAAAAAAAAATTAAGAACATTCATGGGATCGAGATAACATTCTGTTAGGGGAAAGTCAAATTTTAGACTCTAAAGGCTCCAAGTTCGTAATTTAAAAGTTTCGCAAAGTCAAAAACTAGCTTTCTTAAAAACTGAATAATTGTTGAGCGAATAAGTTAACCTAATTTTACTTTTTAAATGGAAAAATTCATCTGACAAAATCGCTAAATTCACCTTAAGTATTTATTTTTTCTTTTTTAATGCGTTAATGGCTATATTAACATGCACATCAATTGATAAAACTCAGTTAGTAAGTTTTAAACAAACACTGTGCATTTGATTAGGGGCATGATAGGTCCAACTAAGCTACGTACTCACATTACTACTACCTCGATGAGGAGCTATTTGGATCGGAGTGAAAAAAAAAAATTGCTTAAAGTTAGCAAAAACTATGTTAAAATCAAAATAGAAGCAAAAAAATTAAAATGAAAATTATTATTGTTTTAAAATACAGACAAGCTTTGGAAAACAAGGAGAAAAGCAAGAAAATAATTTTTCTCATCTTCATTGAATTGAATTATATGTGTAGAGACCTGTAGAATTATGGTAATTAATTAAATAATAAAAGAAGGGAGGAAAAAAAGGAAAATTTTAAGAAGGTCAGCGTTCGTCGATGAACAGGCTTGTTGGGATTGTCGACATGGTCACGTGTCTCGTCGACAAGAAGTTACTGAGAGGACGGTTTTCAGGACTTGAACTTTATCGACGAGTAGTAAGGGCTTGCTAACGAAACTCCTATAGGACTCATCAATAAGATGACGTGATTCGTTGACGAGGTCAATGTGTCAAGACATCTATAAATATGCAGGAAACAGGTTTTCAGTGAAGAAATTTCTCTCTCTAAAAACGGGTTTCCTCCTTCTCTCTAGGTTTTTGGCTCCAATTCTCCTCAACTTGATGATCAGAAACTACCATGGTGATCTTGGGGAGATTCTCTACAACATAATCGAAATGAAATGTTGATTTAAGAAGTTTGGGAACCATCCCAAAATCAGGGTAAGTAGATTATTTGAGTATTTTTAGTATTACTAAGTTCATTTGAGCCTAAATTTTGTATTATATGAGAATATACTAGAGTTTTGTGAAATAAAATTAGGGTATTAAATTTTCAAGAGTATGGTGTTTTGAGGATCCTGCAAGAGTGGGTTAAGGACCCAAGTGGACATCTTTTCAGAAATCCAGGTAAATAAAGAATAGTTTATGTTTCTGAAGATGGAAAAATGAAGAAAATTCTGGGTGTTCAATTGATTGGTAGGATATATATATATATATATATATAATATTTTCATAATTATGGAGTTATAAATGCCAGAAGTGTAATTTAGAACGTTAGTAGGTGAGCTAAATTACAAGGTAAGGGAAATATGTTATGTTAGGAATTTTAGTATGATTATCAGCAGAAATTATATGTTTTACCAGAATATAATTACTTAGATTATAAAGTTTTTGTATAGCAGAAAATATAAATTTTAGAGCATGTGAATTTATTTATTTAAATCGTGTGGCATGAGCTTATAGCAGATTAGCATAGTATTTATGTAGCTATAGATACCATGTTTTATAGTATAGTAGCAGAAAATATCTTGGAATATATACATATATTTAATAGAATGAAGAATTTTCAGTACATATACAGATAAAAATTATACAGTATATTTAGAAACATGATTTACAATACATATATACAGAAACATGTATTTTCAGCAAATTCAGAATATCATGATTTTAGAACCATAACACCCAAATACTCAGATAATCAGACAGATATTTAGTTATACAGATATTAAATATTTAGTCAGTTACTCAAATTTACAGATTTATTCAAATCAGTTTTACAGTGTTATAATTATTTCAAATCATTATAAAACAATAATATAGATATTTCAGTTACATATATATATAGTATCAAATCCTGATGGACCAGATTTAGTCAGTAGAGTACGGTACCGTAACTATATTCAGTTCAGAGTGAAACCACATAACTCAGATAGTATGTGAATTCAGTAGTTGATCGTGCCTATATTGTGGACAAACTTCCCGTCAATTAGGGTTGAGTAGGCCGATCTGACCTTCAGAGTTCAGTTGACTTATCTTGGTCGGCAAACTAGGATAGGTCCCGCTTACGGGCCGCACAACCCTGTCATAAGGGGTGAAATCATGACTTTCAGTTATCCATCTAGGAAAATTTTCTCATATAATTAGCGCTCTGGTTTAATCATAATTGAGTTTATTTACTTCCGTTGTAAATCAATAGTAAAAAGCCTATGAATATTAGAAGTATTATGAATAGAAAATTCAAAAAAACAGTTTATGTAATACCCCCAAACCCCGAAGGATCTGGGATATTTACTTTTTACCATTGATTTACAGCGGAAGTAAATAAACTGAATTATGATTAAACTAGAGTGCTAATTAATTGTATTATAATCATTTATTCCAAAAGAAGAAAAATTACACAAGCATAATCATCTGGTATCATACTAATATTTATAATCAAGCTTTATTTTTTCTATCCCCACCCGCTTGCTTACTATGCCTGATTTCCGATATGCCCTTCAGAGTTATCTGAAATGTAAAATATGATTGGAATGAGACGACACTCAGTAAGTAAATAAGATTATTATTAGTGTGTGGCCAAAATGAGCTTTTAAAATTTCTTCAAACAATATTTAGTACTATAACTTTAAAACTGCTTCTAAAATAAATATAAATTTAAAAATTTATGCATAAAGCTTTTATCATCAACTATAACAGTAAAATTTAATAACCATATACTGTGATTGTTAAATTAAACTTTTAACTATAAAACTATAAAAATATTTAATTATATATATATATATATATGTATATATATATTTCCTTATACATTTCCTTTAAATCATCATTTAGGCACAAAAATGACATTTTCATATAAACATATATTTTTCCTTCAAATCATCAATAACTCTGTACACGTAATTAAATATGTATAAACATATATTATAAAAACCACCTTTAGGCCTGTTAGTCGTAAATCATGTTTACCCCCATGATTAGGTTGTGCGGTCCGAAGACTGGACTTAGCTGGCTGGCCGACCAAACTAAATCAACGTACATAATCATTAAGTGAGATTTTCCTTATTAAGTCCTGATCCGGAACCAGGTGTGCACTCAGGAGAAATCCACTAACATACATAACCACTCTGTAAACAGTGTGGGTGCACTCTTGTAACAACCACAAATTCCTTAATATAAAATGTAACATAATATATAGAAAAGTCGACCCGAACCCCTGGGTAACGGGGACACCTGTCAATCACAGCAGAAACCTAAGCAACAATAAATATAAAATCTCAAACGTCCAACCATAAAACATAATACCAGAGTTTACTATATCATCAAAATACTGTTCCTATATACAACCTCCAAAAAGTCAAAATAACACTAGGATCATACAACAAAATTCTCATGATCCTAGTTCAACGCTTACCCTTCTAATAGGGAAGCTCAAATCACTCAATGGCGGCCGTAACCCGTCGGTCTCTCTGAATTTCCTGAAAATCATTTAATGTTCGGGGGTGAGACACTTCTCAGTAAGGGAAAATAAACTAAATACAGCTGTGTTGACCTTATAGGTCGCGCCCGGTTTTGGTTATGACAAATACTCATTGTATCTAATGGGTGTTTGAGGTTTTGTGCAGGAACTAAGATTGTTAAGATCAAGATGGGTGCAAAGCAAGTAAGGTCTGAAGACCGATTATCGATCTTAATTGTAATATAATTCATTTGTGAAAATTGGTCCGTAATAGTAAGTAGAGCTCTAGTTTGTAATAAGCTCACACACATCACATGTATGATTTATTACGTAAGCTCAAACTAACCGTTAATGAGAAATGACCTTAGACAGACCTTAGGGTTTTCCCTTCGGTCGACCGAAGATCGACCGATAACGGACTTTTTTAGTGTCTTAATTTTGGACCCCAAGTGACCCTAGGACACACACATTTACACATATGTTTGTTAGGCACTTGAATAGGGTTTGTATATTTCAAAACTGGACCAAAATGCACATTTTGTGCACTTTCGGTCGACCGGCCAAAGCAGTTCATTTTGCCCTAGTCGACCGAAACAGGCCTGGGTCAACAGTTGACCAAGGCCCTGGTCGATCGAACCAGGTAGTTCAAAAAGCCCTGATCGACCAAAACCCCTTGAGTCAACATTTTGACCATCTAGTCGACCGAGCCAATTTTGTACTCCAACTACCTGGTCGACCGAGGGTCCTTGGGAAAATCCCAACGGTCTAGTCGACCGAACTAGCCAGTTCAAAATGGCCTAGTCGACCGAACCTCGAAAAAATGGGAAATCACCCACTTTCGGTCGACCGAGCCCTTAGTTTAAAATCCTCCTAGTCGACCGAACCATGTGAGTCCTGGTCGACCGAACTTGTTCTGGTCCACCGGACCTCTCGAGTTGCCCTGCATTTTTACCATGGTTAACTTATTTTTATCAAGGTTAAAATATTTAAAACATCATTAATCTTTTCTAATATTCCCGACTATTTCCCTAACAGTCATATTTTAGGGGTTTTCTATTTATACCCCTTCATTTGGGAAGATTCACAACTTGATTAGCCTACTTGATTAAAAAATTCTCTCTCAAGTTCAAATATCCATAATACTCAGATCTAAGCCCCATTCACTCATACTTACCTGCTACTATTGTCTAAACCCTCTATAAGTCGATTGAGGGTTTGTTTGGAAAGGTTTGCTCTCCTTGTTCTATTTGATTGACACGATTTTCTTGAGAGTCAAACCTAAGGATTCTTAGGGGACTTTGTTGATAAGTCTATCCTAAGAAGACTTTGATAGATCTTCTAAGCTTGCACTTTCTTAGCAATATCTTGAGAAGATTGTATTTGTTTTTGGTTGCAAAATATTTTCAAAATACTTTCAAATATCGAGTGTGCTTTATCTTGATAAATATTTAAAGAGATATTTGTTTGTGTGAAAAAAATATTTGTTGCTATATTCATTGATTTATATCTTTAGTTGAATACAGAAGATTAATCTCATTTAGCAAACCAAATCTATATACTACTTGAACTTCATATACATATATGTATTGAGAAAACCTGTTGATTAAAATATATGGAGTGTGGCTAATATCTTTGTTTGAGCATTTAGATTGAATATCTTGTGATACAAAGATTGCTTGTTTGACACTCTCACGTACGCATTACACTGATAGAAAACACTTTTGAGAGTTGAACTGTCTAGACCACACTGAGCTTTCATATTATATCATATTGTGGTGTATGTAATTGCGCGTAATTGGGTACACATCTTCTTTACATGAAAGCATAATCACTGTACCATTTGATTGTAATACACATCTGTTGTATTTCCAGGCACGGGCCTGAAGAGGGAGACTAGTCCTGGAATAGTCCCAAATTGGCTTAAACCCGGTTAAGAAAGCTAGTTGCGTCGTCCGGTTAAGGCGTGTAGGTTGAGGTCAGCCCCACTAATTGACCTGGTTAAGGTTGAGGTCAGCCCTACCCTAATTGACCTAGTTGTAATCGGTGTTGCTCCACCCTTAAGTGAGCTATTAGTGAAATCCTCGGGCTTGCGAGCTAGAGGCGAGGACGTAGGCACAGTTGGCCGAACCCCGATAACATATCATGTGTTTGTTTATATTTCTACATTGTATATTTACCGCACATGTATGTTATGGGTGAATGATGTGTATGACTTAATTTCTACATTATATTTATCTACGTATTTGGAAATTACATAGATTTACCTTAGAGAAAAAGTTTTAAATTCCAATTCACCCCCCCCCCCTTCTTGGGAATACACCAATTCTAACAAGTTGTGTGGTAACATGAATATTTAATGTAATTATACATATACCGTATGTTTCAAATATCTGTAGACATTTATCATAACATACTGAATAATTATATACTTTCATAATTGCTGATAAATCATATCATACGTAAACATCTGTTATACTGATAATACTGAAAACATACCCAGGATGAATAGCTAGTTAATGTCATGTATTACCCCCCATGATGGGTTGTGCAACTCGAAGGTGGGACCCGACAATGGCTGGCCGACCACTGCCGAGTCAAATATGTCTGTAAGTACGATGGGTCCGCCACACCCTGGTCTAAACTGCCAGGTAGACGTCCACACTTTACTGAAAGCCACATCGACTATCCATCTCCCACCCCCTCGTGGAGTGGTTAACACTAATCTGAACATAGATATCTGATCTATATAGCTACGGTACCGAGCTCTTGAAACTGAACTAAACTAACATCTGGGTTCGGATAACATATAGTATATAATAATATAACATCTTTCATAATTTTCATAAAAATGGTCTCACGCCAAACATTTCATAAATACGGCCTCGTGCCGATCATCTCGTAAATACGACCTTGCGCCGAAATCATATATAAATACGGCCTCGTGCCGAGTTCTGATAACATATAATACATGATAATATAGCATCTTTCATAATTTTCATAAAAATGGTCTCGCGCCAAACATTTCATAAATACGACCTCGTGCCGATCATCTCGTAAATACGACCTCGCGCCGAAATCATATATAAATACGGCCTCGTTCCGAAATCATACATAAGTACGGCCTCGCGCCGAAATCATACATAAATGTATATCATTCTAAAAATAATCAATCTATCATGTATTTTCAACATCATAATGTACTGTATTCTTTCATAATTTCTCAAAACATATTTCATTCGTATCATTGTCATAACATAATATTCTTCCATGTAAAATAATATTCATGTCACACATTTGCTGTATAAAATCAAACATTGTATTCTGAAATCATAGTTTCTGACATCTCATACATATACATACATTTCAACATAATAGCAGTATTTTTCCCAAACATGCATTTCTTTCGTAATATACAAATATTATACATGCTTTCCTGAAAATAACTTTTCTCATAAATAATAATAATTGGCATGAAAATAACTGTTTTAGTTTATTCTCTTACCTGATTACTGAGAAAGCCCTAAAATATCCTGGTCTACCCCCTGTAGGATTTCCTGATCAATACCCTGAAACTAAAAACTCTCAGTATTAAACTTCAGTATTTTCGCATGTATATCATTTCCTATAACTACCGTAAGACTAAATTTGGCTTTAAATCCTTACCTCAACTCAAGGATAATTTCCAACTTACTTTCACCAACGATCCGTTCCAGCAAATTTGGAGAGAACTTCCCTAGGAGCGTCGTGGTGGCTTCGGATTGTCGAACCGGTGAGAGAGAGAGAGAGAGAGAGAGAGAACCGAAGGGGAGAGAGAGAGAGGATGATATTTTCCAAATTTTTGACGTTTAAATCGGGTTTTTGATATTTATAGGACTGGATTCGTCGACGAGCAACGTCATTCGTCGACGAGTCCTTCAATAATTTCGTCGACGAAATCCACTTCTCGTCGACAAAATTCAGTCAGCTGAAAAACCTCTCTCGGTATTTTTGCATCGACGAATCCTGTCTTCGTCGATGAATTTTCTTATACCTTCGTCGACGAATCCCCTGTATTCGTCGACGAAGTCGACTTCCTCCTTCTGTTACTGTTTCCATTTCCCTTCTTCTTTATTATTTAAATCCTATTATTATTCGGGTTTGTTAGCTTTGGTGTATTCACAAGAGGGGGGGTGAATTGGAATTTTCAAGTTTATCGCCTAGGTTAAACAAAATACTCGTATAAAACAACCTAGGGTCGGTTTATATAATTCCAAATGCACAAGTGTATAAGATATGTATAAATTTAAATCAAGTGCATCATTCACACAATAACATAAGCGTGAGGTAAATATAGAGTGCAGAAATGTAAATAAACACATGATATGTTATCGGGGTTCGGCCAACTGTGCCTACGTCCCCGCCTCTAGCTCGCAAGCCCGAGGATTCCACTAATAGCTCACTTAAGGGTGGAGCGGCACCATTTACAACCAGATCAAATTAACATAGGGCTGACCTCAACCTTAACCGGGTCAATTAGCGGGGCTGACCTCAACCTACACGCCTTAACAGGACGACGCACCTAACTTTCCTAACCAGGTCTAAGCTAATCCGGGACTATTCCAAGGCTAGTCTCCCTCTTCGGGCCCATGCCTGGATATACAACAAATGTGTATATAATCATATAGTACAGTGATTGTGCTTTCATGTAAAGCAGATATGTACCCAGATGCACGCAATAACATACACCACAATATGATTCAATATGTAAGCTCAGTGTGGTCTAGATGGTTCAACTCTCAAAGGTATTTTCTATTGGTGTAATGCGCACGTGAGAATATCAAACAAACAATCTTTGTATCACAAGATATGTTCAATATAATAGTTCACACAAAGATACTAGCTAGACAATATGTATATTTCAATGAGCAGGTTTTCTCAATCATATGATGCTCCAATAATATATATATGTTCGGTTTGCAAAAGATATTCAATCTTTGTATTCAGCAAAGGATATGTGAGTTGATGAATATTGCAACAAAGATTTTATCACACAAACAAATATCTTCTTCAAATATTTTTCAAGATAAAAGCACAATAGATATTTGAAAATGATTTTGAAAAGATTTAACAAATAAAATACTATACGATCTTCTTAGGATATTGCAATGAAGGTGCAAGCTTAGAAGATCTAACAAAGTCTTCAAAAGATAGACTTATCAACAAAGTCCCCTAAGAATCCTTAGGTTTTGCTCTCAAATCAAATCGTGTCAAACAAATTAAACAAGGAGAGCAAACCTTTCCAAACACACACTCAATCCACTTACAAATGATGTAGGCACTAATAAGCAATAAGCATACGTAAATGAGGTTAGAAAATGAGTAGTATAGGCTTTTGGATTTTCAGAGAATTTTCCCTTAATCAAAGTGGCTAATGCCTACTAATTTTCTCAAATGATCTTATATATATAGGCATGGGAGAAAATATGACCGTTGGGGACCTATTAGGAATTATTGGAAAAGTTTAATGACAATTAAACCATTTTAACCCTATTTAAAAAATATTAACCGCGGTAAAAATAAGGGCAACCCGAGAGGTCCGGTCGACCAAAACAAGTTCGGTCGACCAAGTCTCATGTGATTCAGTCGACTAGAGGACTTTTGAACTGAGGGCTTGGTCGACCAGGAAAGGGCGATTTCTCAATTTTCTGAGGTTCGGTAGATTAGGCCATTTTGAACTGGCTGGTTCAGTCAACCAGACCGCTGGGATTTCTCCCAAGGACCCTCCGGTCGACCAAGTAGTTGGAGAACAAAAGTGCTCGATCAACCAAATGGTCAAAATGTTGACCAAGGAGGGTTTCGGTCGACTAGGCCTTTTTGAACTACCTGGTTCAATCGACTAGGATGTGGTCAAACGTTGACTTGGTCCTGGGGTTCGTTCGGCCGGGCTTAAATGAACTATATGGTTCGGTCGACCGAGCCCTTGGTCAACTGTTGACCCAGGCCGGTTTCGTTCGACCACGCCAAAATGAACTGACTGTGCTGGTCGACCGAAAGTGCACCATGTGTGCATTTCGGTCCAATCTTGAAGCATACAAACCCTAATGAAGTGTCTAACAAATATGTGTGAAAATGTGTGTGTGGTAGGGTCACTTGAGGTCCAATTTGAAGACACCGAAAAAAGTCCGATGTCGGTTGACTGAAGGGAATCCCTAAGGCCTTTCTAAGGTCATTTTCATTTCGAGCTTACCTATTAAATCATACAGTTGATGCATACAATTATTACAAGCCATAAGCCCTAATTATTATTACAAACCTTTTATATCAAAGAAATACAACAATTAAATTATAACTAGGGTCTTCAAGGTCTTCATTTTCCTCCAAGGGTCTCCGAGTGCCATCATATGATACTACCAAGATAAACCTGCACATCAACTTGGCAATCATTAAATATCAGAGTATTTGTCATAATCAAAACAGGGTATGACCCATAGGGTCAATAGGGTTGTCACAACTCTGATCCATTTAAACTTTAAGTTACGGTACCGAGCAATCGTAATTTCTATATCGTTTGAACCATAAGGGGTTTTGAGAACATCTTATTATGTAACTTATACAATTAAAATAATATCATGAAAGTCTCATTTTTATTCATATTTTCATGAAATACACAACGTAAAAATAAAGTCATGTCATCTTTACTCATATTTTTATAAAATATGCAATATAAAAATAAACTCATGCCACACAATTTTCGTGTTAAAAATATTTTCTTAAATAGAAATTAATGTTGTAAAATACCTAAAGGGTTCAGAATATTTCTTAACTCAAAAATAAATGCAAGTATATTAAAGATAAAACTGGTATAATTAAATATGCGTAAAAATAAATTCAGGAGAATTTTATGAAACTAACTAACATAATCGAAATTTACTTACAAATAAATTCGGGTATAAATTTTAAACAAAAATCTAATATAATCAAATTTACTTACCTCTTCATTTACCTTGTGCTACGAACACAACGAATATCTCTAAAAAATGAGATCGAAAAGAATGGGTGAGTGAAAATTTAATTATAACAAAAATTCTCTCTCCACCACTAATTCTTTCACTCACTAATCATTCTCTTCCTTTAAAATTTTTTGTGAAAAATGAAAGTTAAGAGCTTCCTATTTATAGGAAAATTTCGGGAAAGAAAATGGAATTTGTAAAAGTGTGGGGAGGGGTGAAATTATAATTTTTTTAAAATTAAGGAATGTGCATGGGATGAGCTAGGTATGAGCTAAGTATGGGATGGGGATGGGGATCATGTGGGGGAAAATGGGAGTGCTTGTCGACACTCTCATTTAATTAATTAATTAATTTTTTTAAATCATTATTATTATCATTGTTATTATTTTTAAACTATGTTTTAGTATTTATTTATTTATTTATTTATTTATTTTTGAAAAAAAATTAAGTTTGAATTTCGAAAACTCATGTGGACCCCACATGGTCTTGTGGGTCTCATACAACTTTGAGACCCAAGTGGGTCTTATATAACTTCAATAGTCCTCATACAGTTTTATGATCCTTACACAACTTCGAGACTTATGTGGACCCCCACACGGCTTCGGGGCTCATGTGGGCCCCACACGGTCTTGTGGGCCTTGTATAAGATACCTTATTATTATTTTATCATATATTTTTACAAATTATGTGAGTCAAAACATTATTTTATGTATATGTACTTATTTACTTATACAAACAGTGTCTACCCTGTTTATCCTATGAAATTCCATTTTGACCAAGCTGACCTCCAGAGAGCGACTGAGCCGCAATGGTCTCTAAGCACTCGCTTAGACAAGGTATTTCTTAGACATCAAACATGGAATCAAGGATCCTAACAGAGAAACACTTTCGTTTTGATACTAACTAAATGACCATTATTATTATTCTACATTTTTTTTTGGGTTATTACATTCTATGTTAAATAACATAAGTATGAGCTATACTACACATTATTTATACGTGTTTTCTCAGTCTCAATTATTTATGGTATTTCTAAATCAGTTTATTTTTTTTTACAAATATGTAAGCTCACCTGCCACACACAAGTAATAGTATATTTCGTCTTACTAAGCATTATCTCATCCTAGTAATTTAACATTTTTTAGGTGATCCAGTTAGGCAAGCAGATCAGGCTCGCAGGTAGAGGGAACTACAGTATTGCCTTGTTTGTAGAGTGTGTATTTTGGGAAGTAATTTTTTGGAGTAGTCCCTAGATTCAGTTGAGGCTATTTTTGGGAATTGTTGTATATGTATAATTTGGAGAAATATTCTGACACTCTGATATTGTATATATTGTTATGGTTGTATGTATTCTGCTTCCAACTGCTTAGATAGTTTATTGTGTCTCAGATTCCTCGGGTCCTATCTGGTTCGTGATGAAGGTGATATGATTTATAATAAAAGGTATCAGGCAGTGAAATTTTACAGTTATATAAAAAAAAATGGTATGAAAAATTAGGTTGTTATAATATGGTATACAAGTAGGTCTCTTATATAGATACAATAACAACCATCTGGGCAACTAATCTAACTGCCCATATCAATTAAAACAGCAAGGGGGGTGTTGAGATTACAAGATGACCTGGAGCAAGATCAAGAAACAAACTAAATACACCAAGCTGTTATAACATGAGAATCTATGGAAAAACCAACAGCATTAGACAATGATCTTTGGCTTTCTTCTTGTAGTAGTAAAGAAAATACTTTGCTCATAGAAGGCAAAGGTGATTGGAGAAGTAATTGACTTCACATCATAGAGTAAGAATCATGTAAACTAATGAGAAATTTTATCTCATAATCTGATTGTTGCCTTTCAGTAAAGTTCTTTAAAAGATTGCAAGAACACCTATCAAGAGTTCCACATCTGCAGCTTGGAATTGGTCTATAGCTGATATATTCATCCCAGAGGGTTTTGAATTCATTGAAGTATTCAGTAACTGATCTTGTTCCTTGAGAAATTGAATTGAGACATTTTTCTAAAGTAAAGACTCTTGGACCATCAATTGAAGGTACCTTGTCTTGAGTTCTTCTCAAACATCACATGCAGTTGTGAAGTATAACAGACTCCCATGAATTTCTTTGGCTATAGAATTCATTAACCAAGATAGAACAAGATTATTTGCTCTCAACCAAGCAATTTGAATCCGAGAATCACCAAGATTGGATTGAAGCAGAGTACCATCTATGAATGTGATCTTATTCTTAACTGTAAGGGCAATGGAGATAGATCTACTCCATGCAACATAATTTTCACCAGTCAAGATTTCAAAGACTAGAAGAGCTTTAGGGTTATCCGATGGATGCAAGTAATAAACACTTGAAAAATCATCTGATGGATTTCTTGAAGATTCATCAGCATTTGCCATAGAAGCAGAATGCACAGAAGATTCAAGTTCCACCATAGAAATGGAATAGAAAAAAGAAAAAAAAAAATTAAGAGAGCAGCAGAAATTGAATCAATCAATTTCTGAAATTTGAAACTCCCTTGGCCAACCACAGCTCTGTCTGTAGTGACCCGAAGAATTATAGCATTTTAATAATAATAAGAGGGAGAGAAAATAAAAATAGAAATAGAAGGAGGTCGTTGACTTCGTCGACGAACACAAGGTTTCGTCGACGAAGGTCTTCAGAATTTCATCGAAGAACACAAGGTTTTGTCGACGAGAAAATACCGAGAGGGGTTCCGACTGCTCTGAATTTCGTCGACGAATTTTGTGAAAGACTCGTCGACGAGGTGACGAGTCTCGTCGACGATCTGGCTGTATATAAGGATGAAAAACCGGGATATTTCTCATTCTCTCGCCGCTCTCTCTCTCCTCTCTCTCTCTCTACACATCTACCAGAGCGGATCGTCGGGAAATCGGAGTTAGAAATTATCCCAAATTCAGGGTAAGGCCTTTTAGTCTCCTTTTGGCCTTGTGCTAGCTATAGGAAATGATACAGGCAGAAAAATACTGATGTTTAGTTCTGGCATATGTTGGTTTCAGGGTATTTTGCAAGAGGCCCTGTGGGTGTTAGGCTTGTTTTCCCTAAGGGCTTTTGGGTAGTAAGGTAAGAGATATATGCTATGTTAGGAAGTTTCAAAATGCTATACAGTTTATTTATTTAAGAAAATTATGTATTAAAGTATGGTGTGGCTTGAGAATATGTATGTAGTACGGGAATATGTTCTATGAATTGTATTTTCATGATTTTATGTATTTCAGTGCTATGATTATGTGAATTACAGTACCATAACTATACGAATTACGGATACAGTATTATGATTATGTAGTTCTAGTATTACAACTTACAAAGTTTAAAGCATGCCATGTTTTCTATTACCATAACATTTAAAGTATACAGACAGAACATTTACAGAATATATAGACAGTTATACAGAGATAGCATCGAGATGCTACAGTTATAGTATGTACAGAATAGAAAGATAGCGTTATGGTAATTTTGAAAACATGATGAAAATAGTGAAAGAGTATATATATGAATATGTATATAGTATCAGACCCTGTTGGACTATACAGTTCACAGAGCACGGTACCGTAGCTACATGCAGTATACAGTTTACAGAGTGCAACCGCCTATTCAGATAATAGGCTGTAGATAGATCGTATAGTGCCCTTGACGTGGACAGGCTCCCCATCAGATATGGGTAGAGGTGGGCAGATTGACCGAGGGAGTATAATGATTTACTTGGTTGGCCAGCCAGTGTAGATCCCGCCTACGAGCTGCACAACCCTGTCATGAGAGGTTAAATCATGACATACAAACATCCATAGGGGAAAGTTTACAGTTACTATTATGCATATACTAATTTACAGAGACAGGGAAATTACTTATGTATGTTAGAAGTATTTTGAATAGTAACTTAAATACAGATGTGTTAAATGACACGGAATTGGGGGTGAATATTATGATTTGTACTATACTTATAAATCCAGATATACATGATTATATGGAAATAGATTTTTATGATATGATTACTCATTTGCCACACACTAGTAGTAGCATATATCGTCTTACTAATCGTTGGCTCATCCCAGTGTTGAAACTTTTTTCAGGTGATCCAGGTAGGCGAGCAGATCAAGCTCGCAGGTAGAGGGGCGTCTGTGGTGCCCTGACAGCAAAGTGAGTACAGTGGAGGGTTTTTGTATTTGCCCTAGCTAGCTAAGGGCAATTTTGGGGATTTAGTATCACATGTATATGTTCTTTTGGGAAACATGATAGCACTCTGGTATTGTATAGTATGGTATATCATTATGTATGGAAATTTTTATTTGTATTATGCTTCTCGCTGCTTAGGATAATATTATGGTATCAGAGTATGATAATTATTACAGTGGAAAAAAAATCATGTTAATTAAGCAGGTCGTTACACTATCTTGTTTTTCTTCTCCTTGGTTTACTACGAAAGATAGAAGTTTAGGGAAGATGACTACACTTCCTCTACAATAAGCATCTCCCTGTGGAATTCAGTTAGTGCACTATCAAGCATACGGCAGAATTCTGCTCTGATACCATGTAAAATAGAAACAAGCTTTGGAAAACAGAGAGAAAAGCAAGAAAATAATCTTTCTCATCTTCATTGAATTGAATTACACGGTATACAAGTATTTAATAACAACCAATCTAATTGCCCATATCAGTTATAACAGCTTGATGTATTTAGTTTGTTTCTTGATCTTGCTCCAAGTCATCTTGTAAGCTCCAACAATTGTCCTAATTCAATTATTAAAATTTATATGTAGTTAAAAAATAGAATGATGAAAACACAGAAACAGATGCAAATTAAAAAGGTATCATAAAAATAAACCGAACTATTATATTTTGGTGGAGACTTAAAGGTACTTGATTTGCACAAATCTTCAACATTATACATTTTAGTATTTTTTTTATAGTACAACTTTAAAGTTTGAGTAGATTACATATTTTTTCACTTTGTATAATAAATTAATAAAACATTAATTTTTATATCATTGTCAACATTAGCATCAAATACTAAACAATAAAACAAAGGTTTGTTTGCCGCAGAAGTAAACACCTTCCATTTTGTTAGGAACTGTTTAGGTTAAAGTAGGCCTTTCACATTGCACTAGCTCAATCACTAAGGAGCTATTTGACATCACTATAAAAATTTATAAATATTAAAATATATATAAGAACAAAAAAAAACCAAAAGTGACAATTTCTGGATTCATATTGTCAAAACAAGAAACGACTACAACAACAACAACAAAACTAAGCCTTAACTCCCATTAGATGGAGTCAGCTACATGAATCTTTTTTTCATCAATTTATGCGATCATGGTTTCTTTCAATAAATTTAGGGTTATTAAATCCTTAATCTTTATCTCATTCCAAGTTATTTTAAGTCTATTGATTCCCCTTCTACTACCCCTTATAGAAACTAACTCACTTTTCCTCACTAGTGCACTATGTGGCCTACATTGCAAGTGTCCAAACCATATGATTCGTCCCTCCTTTATCTTACAACAAGAGCTACACCTAAATTTCTGTGAATATGTTCATTTTGATGGGTGGAGGGGACTCACTCAATCATTGGTTGTGGTAGAACTCCGTGAGGATTACACACAATTTGCACACAAAACACTGGATTGATTTCAATCTGAAAATGAAATACAGAGAACTTCTCAAAATACAAAACCTCTCTTACTGGTTATTCACCCTCTCTACACCACATGTTACATTACACACACACGCATCTATTTATAGTAAAGGATGAATGGTAGGTGGATATTAATTCAATGATGTAGGCTGGTTGGTGGAGGTTGTTGCCGCAGCTTAACAATTTCAACATAAATGGCCGCGGTTGGTGGAGATAGTTGCATCCAAGTTTGACTCTCCTGCCTTTGTCAAGTTTATATTTTCAACATCCCCCCTTAAACTTGACTCACCTTGCTTTGTCATTCCGAGCATTGTCTTTAATCTTGCAAAAATATCATGCCTGAGTGGCTTTGTGAAAATATCAACAATCTGATCATACGTTCTGCAAGATATTAGCTCCACTTCTTTCTTATTGACATGCTCCCTAATAAAATTATACCGAGTATCAATATTTTTACTTCTTTCATGGAATACTAGATTCTTCGCAAGTGCAATTGCTGATCGGTTGCTGATGTAGACTTTTGTGGGGTTATCTTGAAGAAATCAAAAATACTTCAGTACATTCTTGATCCATATATCATGACAAACAGCTAATCTAGCAGCAACATACTCAACTTTACATGATGACAATGTTACGATGGGTTCCTTCTTTGATGACCATGTAAACGTTGTATCTCCCATGAAGAATGTAAACTCAATCGTGCTTTTTCTTTCATCCAGATCCCTACCCCCATTTCTATATGAATAGTCAATAAGTTTGCAATCACCTCTTGATGAATTGAACATACCATCAGTGATGGTACCCTTGACATAGCGGAGTATCCTCTTCTCTGCATTCAAATGGGACTGATCATAAGTCTCCATGTATCTGCTAACAAGTCTAACTCCATAGAGTATGTTTGGTCTAGTGCACGTCAAATACCTTAAACTTCCAACCAGACTCTTGAAATATGTGGGGTCAATATCTCCTTGCTCATTCTTTCTCAACTCCAATCCCGTTTCAACTAGAGTTGTCACAGAGTTGCAATTGTCCATCTCAAACTTCTTTAATATTTCTTTTGCATAATGGCTCTAAGAGATGAAGATTCCCTTCTCGCTTTGCACGACTTCTATGCCAAAAAAATGAGTCATCTTGTGATACCCTGTGGAAGAAAAGATTAAAAAGGATTAGATGTTACTACCCATATCAACAAGGTGCACCTTTCTTTTCGGGAGTCTTCCCATAAGAACTCCATGGTTAAGCGTGCTTGGTTTGGAGTAATCTTGGGATGGGTGACCTTCTGAGAAGTTTTCTCAGGAAGTGTGTGAGTGAGGAGAAAATACACTGAAAATGACACGTGATGGTCTGTGGGGTCAATCATTAGTCCGATAAGGCCCCCCTATTGTCTAGTTCAGGCACTACAAGAAAATTGGCTTTTAGTGATGGAGGTATTAGTGAGGGATGGAATTTCATCACTAAAAGTGTCGTAATAGTGACCGTTTTAAAAAACTGTCACTAATAGTTTAGGTATTTGTGACGAAATTCCATCCTTCATTAATACTGCACTTTTAGTGACGAAATGTTATCCTTCACTAATACCTCCGTCAATTAAAACCAATTTCCCTGCTCAAACTAGCGCGGGAAACCACTTTTCGCTCGAAAACTATCCCGGGAAAATATTAGCGATGATTGTTGGAGTATTAGTGACAATTTTAATGCGTCACTAAATGAAATTATTAGTGACGATTAATAAACTGTCACTACTATTATTATATTAATAAATAAAATTATATTATTTCGCGGTAATAGTGACAGTTCTAGGGATTCGTCACTATTAGTCTCTTATTAGTGATGATTTAGTGAACCATCACTATTATTTCTTTTATTTAAAAATATAAAAAATAAATTATTTCTTGGTAATAGTGATGGTTTTAGGCATTCGTCACTATTATTCCATTATTAGTGACGGTTTAGTGAACTGTCACTACAATTTCTTTTATTTAAAAATATAAATAATAACTTATTTCTCAGTAATAGTGACGGTTTTAGGCATTCATCACTATTATTCCATTATTAGTGACGGTTTAGGGAACCATCACTACTATTTCTTTTATTTAAAAATATAAAAAATAATTTATTTCGCGGTAATAGTATCAGTTTTACGCATTCGTCACTATTATTCCATTATTAGTGACGGTTTAGTGAACCGTTACTACTATTTCTTTTATTTAAAATATAAAAAATAATTTATTTTCAGGTAATAGTGATGGTTTTAGGCATTCGTCACTGTTATTCCATTATTAGTGACGGTTTAGTTGTAACGGCCTGCCTATTTTACATAAATTTAAAAAAAAAAAATTCATGTACCACTGAATAACATAATAAACCTAATAAAACATAATCCATTTGAACCCATGGGTACCACGGATATACCTGAAATACAACACTGATACATAAACAACGGGAAACGTAAAATCATACACATATCATGTCTCGCCCCAAACCCGGTAATGGGACACAGGGGTGCATAAGTAATATAACTTGTCCTTATATCATACAAATCACTAATGATACATCATAATGAATGAGGGTCCAACCCCATGGGGCTCCCGTACACGCTATACACATTCATAAACAACACATATACACAGCGAAAAATGGTCTTTCTACACATATTTTTATACTATACCAGAGTCTATACAAAAGAAGTCTAGGCTCCATAACATAGAACACAAACCCAAGTGTCAGGAAAAACCTCAAAAGGCAACCCAATACAGTCCTAGTACTTACACAAGTACTTCTCGCAATACACCAACCACTATGCTCCCCAACACAAGGACGCTAGTTCCGGTTACACTACAAAAAATCAAGGTATTAGTGAATGATCAAATCCGTCACTAATACTTATAAATACGTCACTAATAGTATTAGTGACGAATTTATGAGTACTAGTGACAGTTTTAAAATAGTTGTTATATCTACCGTTACTACTAACTTTTAGTGACGAATTCAAAATTTTGTCACTAATAATGGAGTATTACTGATAGATTATAACCGTCACTAAAACCCTAATACCGTCACTATAGATTCTAGAATGGCTCAACTCAAATTCGTCACTAATAGTAGGGTATTAGTGAAGGATTCAAATTCGTCACTAATAGTAAGGTCTTAGTGACGAATCACAAATTCGTCACTAATAATAGGGTATTAGTGAAGGATTTGAATCCTTCATTAATACTTTATTAATAGTGATGAATCTAGGAATCGTCACTAATACCTACTATTAGTGACAAATTTGAATCATTCACTAATACCCTACTATTAGTGACAAATTTGTAATCTTTCACTAATAATTAGAAAAATTAAAAAACCTTTAATACTAAATTTTTTTAATCATCAATTCCTATATAAAAATCTGTAATTATATTTTCGCATACATAATCTAAAACCATAATTACTACAAAATTCGTAAATCATTCAATCTTTCGAATTCAAATACAAATTCAAATAAAATAAAGAAATAACATATGTTCAGATAACAAAAAAAAATTCAAAATATTCAAAATTCAAATTCAAATACTAGTACAAATTCAAATTAAAATACAAAAATTCCATTTGTTCAAATAACAATAAAAATTACAAAGAAATAATCAAAAGTTGCATCCGACGACTGTAGTGCATGCAAGTATGGCATCGTGCTAATGTTATGACAGCCGCAAACCCTACAAATTAAAAGTCATTAAAAAAAATTAGTATACAAATAGAGAGCTGACACTCAGTATAATCAAGAAAAATAATTTTATGATATAACAAATTCGCAAAGATTTCATATTCATGCATATTACATAATTTGTACGGTAGTAATATCAATAATGAAAAAAAATAATGTCAGTATTTAAAGTTAAACACTGAGTTCACATATTTCCATTGAGTTGCACACTTGAAAGGTAGTCTATAAAGTCGAAGGGATGAAAGAGTCTTTGAATAACCATAAGAAGATACACACACAACTATACTTGCAACTACTTATATATATTATGTGTAATTACCTTTTAATTTGTTGAAAGATAAAACCGAGTGAATTCATTAATAAACAAAGCTTAAGTAAGAGGTCTGAGGATACAAAAGTGCAGGAAGACCCAAAACAGGAAACCAACAAGGCAATAAGTGATCATTGTATTCACCATAACTGGTGAGGTCTCCGAACTCAGAGGCTTGAGGATACAAAAGTGAAAACAATTTTTGTCGATAGCTGGATCTGGATTAGTGTACTTACAATGGGCATTTAAGTTATGTGGTTAATGGTAAAAGTGATCATTGTAATGTATATTATATAAGTTTGGTCAGTCTTATGTACAAATGGCTGATATAGGGCAAGGATCTTAGTCGGAATGGAATGAGAATTTTGTATTCACCATAACTGGTGAGGTCTCCAAACTCAGGATGAAGATATAGGACAACGATAGTACTACTCAAGTTGAAGATATAATGTTTAAAGTCTTTTAGGCATGTTTAGTCACGAATGTTTCTTTAAATGAACTAAGCCTACATTGCCTCATTTCTTATGATTCCTAATTTTCACTCATCCTTTCAAAAATATTTTAACATTCATTTTATCATAATTATCGTTGTACATAGTTTTTTTTTTTTTGAAAAAATTTTAATGAAATTTTTATAGCATATCGTCTGTAAAGTGGACATTTTCCCAAAAAACATGTACCTGATAGGTTCAAATAAGTCATTTATAATTCAGTTCAAGACACACGAGAACCTATATCCACTACCAGCATGCAATACACATCAAATGCATCCACCATGCAGGAGGCGTTATAGACTAACATGCAATCAGGTAGTAATCCAAAAATCACAATATATAATTTATCCATTAAATTAAAAATATAAATAGTAGAGAACAGTGGATAGTATTGAGTTCAGTGTAATATCGTTATTCATCTAGGCATATGGACATGAATGTTATCAGATGATGAGAGCATTTAATTTAAAGAATTATGAAGATGATGCTCCCTCTAAGTTATGTATATATTCAACTTATGTCTTTTTCTAATTTTCAAATCCTTAGCCAAGTGTTTTTAATATTTTCAATGATTTAGGCTTGACTATGAATGTTTTATGCTTATCGGACGAAAAATATAGTCATGAATGCTTTTTTAAATGAATTACGCATACATTGCCTCATTTGTTATGATTCCTAACTTTCACTCATCCTTTCAAAAATATTTTAACATTCATTTTATCATAATTATTGTTATACATGGTTTTTTTTTTGGGAAAAATTTTAACGAAATTTCGGTAGCAAGCTGTCTGTAAAGTGGACATTTTCCCATAAAATTTATACCTGATAGGTTTAAATAAGTCGTTTACAATTCAGTTCAAGGCACACGAGAACTTATATCCACTACCAACATGCAATACACATCAACAGCATCCGCCATGCAGGAGGCATTCTAGACTAACATGCAATCAGGTAGCAATCCACAAATCACAATATATAATCTATCCATTAAATTAAAAATATAAATAGCAGAGAATAATGGATAGTATTGAGTTCAGTGTAGTATTGTTATTCATCTAGGCATATGGACATGAATGTTATGAGATGATGAAAACATTTAATTTAAAGAATTATGAAGATGATGCTCCCTCTGAATTATGTATATGTTCAACTTATGTCTTTTTTCTAATTTTCAAATCCTTAGCCAAGTGTTTTTAATATTTTTAATGATTTAGGCTTGGCAATGAATGTTTTATGCTTACCAGACGAAAAATATAGTCATGAATGCTTCTTTAAATGAACTAAGCCTACATTGCCTCATTTCTTATGATTCCTAACTTTCACTCATCATTTCAAAAATATTTTAACATTCATTTTATCATAATTATCGTTATACATGGTTTTTTTTTTTTGAAAAAATTTTAACGAAATTTCGGCAGCATGCCGTCTGTAAAGGGGACATTTTCCCATAAAACCTGTACTTTATAGGTTTAAATAAGTCTTTTACAATTCAGTTCAAAGCACACGAGAACTTATATCCATTACCAACATGCAATACACATCAACAGCATCCGTCATGCAGGAGGCATTCTAAACTAACATGCAATCAGGTAGTAATCCACAAATCATAATATATAATCCATCCATTAAATTAAAAATATAAATAGCATAGAACAATGGATAGTATTGAGTTCAGTGTGGTATTGTTATTCATCTATCCATATGGATATGAATATTATGAGATGATGAGAGCATTTAATTTAAAGAATTATGAAGATGATGCTCCCTTTTAGTTATGTATATATTCAACTTATGCCTTTTTCTAATTTTCAAATTCTTAGTCAAGTGTTTTTAATATTTTCAATGATTTAGGCTCGGCAATGAATGATTTATGCTTACCAGACGAAAAATATAGTCATGAATGCTTCTTTAAATGAACTACACCTATATTGCCTCATTTCTTATGATTCCTAACTTTTACTCATCCTTTCAAAAATATTTTAACATTCATTTTATCATGTACATGGTTTTTTTTTTGAGAAAATTTTAATGCAATTTCGACAGCGTGTCGTTTGTAAAGTGGACATTTTCCCATAAAACCTGTACTTGATAGGTTCAAATAAGTCATTTATAATTCAACTCAAGGCACACAAGAACCTATATCCACTACCGACATGCAATACACATCAACTGCATTCGCCATGTATGAGGCATTCTAGACTAACATGCAATCAGGTAGCAATCCACAAATCACAATATATAATCTATCCATTAAATTAAAAATATAAATAGCAGATAACAGTGGTTAATATTGAGTTTAGTGTAGCATTGTTATTCATCTAGGCATATGGACATGAATGTTATGAGATGATGAGAGCATTTAATTTAAACAATTATGAAGATGATGCTCCCTCTCAGTTATATATATATATATATATATATATATATATATATATATTTAACTTATGCCTTTTTTTCTAATTTTCAAATCCTTAGCCAAGTGTTTTTAATATTTTCAATGATTTAGGCTCGGCAATGAATGCTTTATGCTTACCGGACGAAAAATATAGTCATGAATGCTTCTTTAAATGAACTACGCCTACATTGCCTCATTTCGTATGATTCCTAACTTTCACTCATCCTTTCAAAAATATTTTAACATTCATTTTATCATAATTATCATTGTACATGATTTTTTTTTTTGAAAAAATTTTAACGAAATTTCGGCAGCATGCCGTCTGTAAAGTGGACATTTTTCCATAAAACCTGTACCTAATAGGTTCGAATAAGTCGTTTACAATTCAGTTCATAGGCACACGAGAACCTATATCCACAACCAGCATGCAATACACTAGGGGTGAGCAAACGGTCGGTTCGGCCAATTTCGGTTAATTAACTGAATTAACCCAAATTTTCGGTTAAACAATATTATTAACTGAACGACCGAACTGTTGGGCCTCACCGAATCGAACTCGATCGAATTTCTTTTCGGCAAATTTGGTTAACTGAATTTAATCGAAATTAACCATGCAGACCAAGAGGCGGCAGGGGGGCCAGAACGAACGCCAAAATTAGCTTGGCACTTTTCGACGGCAACGGTACGATAGTGGAGATGTCGGATTTGGAGGCATGGGGCGGGCTAATGGGCCAAAAGGCCCAAAACCACGACTACTTCGAGGCTTCGAGCGTGGCAACCTCGACATTTTCAGCGGGAGAGGGGATTTCCTCGTTGGACTGGCTTGCAAGATGCGCCTGACGTTGGACGGCTCTGGCCTGCTTTCTGGTTGGTATTGCAGTTACTTAGAGGTAACTACCACAGGGAGCAACATCAAGTCATCAACGGTGCGGAGGCAACATTTTGTTTCATCATGGGGATGAAATTCTGCTTGTTGTTGGAGGCGGTGCCGCGGTGATGGCGTTCTGGCGCAGAAGAATGCCCAGACTCCAGAGGCAGAGCGATTTGGTCCACTAGCTCCGCCTTTTTTCCCTATCCCGCTCCCGCCTACGCCTTTAACGAAACTAATTTATATTTTAAATTTAATTAATTATTAAATCGATTAATCGGTTAACCAAATTAATATTTTCTATTAACCGAACCGAAACCCGATTCACCGAAATGTTGGAAGGCAAAACCGAACCGACCGAATCGATTTTTTTAACCAAACCGAACCGACCAATTTCGGTCGGTTAATTCGATTTTTCCCGAATTTTGGTCACCCCTACAATACACATCAACTGCATCCGCCATGTAGGAAGCATTCTAGACTAACATGTAATCAGGTAGCAATCAACAAATCACAATATATAATCTATCCATTAAATTAAAAATATAAATAGCAGAGAACAGTGGATAGTATTGAGTTCAGTGTAGTATTGTTATTCATTTAGGCATATGGACATGAATGTTATGAGATGATGAAAACATTTAATTTAAAGAATTATGAAGATGATGTTCCCTCTAAGTTATGTATATATTCAACTTATGCCTTTTTCTAATTTTCAAATCCTTAGCCAAGTGTTTTTAATATTTTTAATGATTTAGGCTCGGCAATGAATGTTTTATGCTTACCAAACGAAAAATATAGTCATGAATGCTTCTTTAAAAGAACTAAGCCTACATTGCCTCATTTCTTATGATTCCTAACTTTTACTCATCATTTCAAAAAATATTTTAACATTCATTTTATCATAATTATCGTTGTACATGATTTGTTTTGAGAAAATTTTAACGAAATTTCGGTAGCATTCTGTCTGTAAAGTGGACATTTTCCCATAAAACCTGTACCTGATAGGTTCGAATAAGTCGTTTACAATTCAGTTCAAAGGCACACGAGAACCTATATCCACTACCAGCATGCAATACACATCAACTGCATCCGCCATGTAGGAGACATTATAGACTAACATGTAATCAGGTAGCAATCAACAAATCACAATATATAATCTATCCATTAAATTGAAAATATAAATAGTAGAGAACAATGGATAGTATTGAGTTCAATGTAGTATTGTTATTCATCTAGGCATATGGACATGAATGTTATGAGATGATGAAAACATTTAATTTAAAGAATTATGAAGATGATGCTCCCTCTAAATTATGTATATATTCAACTTATGCATTTTTCTAATTTTCAAATCCTTAGCCAAGTGTTTTTAATATTTTTAATGATTTAGGCTTGGCAATGAATGTTTTATGCTTACCAGACGAAAAATATAGTCATGAATGCTTCTTTAAATGAACTAAGCCTACATTGCCTCATTTCTTATGATTTCTAACTTTCACTCATCATTTCAAAAATATTTTAACATTCATTTTATCATAATTATTGTTGTACATGATTTGTTTTGGGAAAATTTTAACGAAATTTTGGCAGCATGCCGTCTGTAAAGTGGACATTTTCCTATAAAACTTGTATCTGATAGGTTCGAATAAGTCATTTACAATTCAGTTCAAGGCACACGAGAACCTATATCTACTACCAGCATGCAATACACATCAACTGCATCCGCTATGCAGGAGGCATTCTATACTAGCATGCAATCAGGTAGTAATCCACAAATCACAATATATAATCTATCCATTAAGTTAAAAATATAAATAGCAGAAAACAATGGATAGTATTGAGTTCAATGTAGTATTGTTATTCATCTAAGCATATGGACATGAATGTTATGAGATGATGAGAGCATTTAATTTAAAGAATTATGAAGATGATGCTTCCTCTGAGTTATGTATATATTCAACTTATGCCTTTTTCTAATTTTCAAATCCTTAACCAAGTGTTTTTAATATTTTCAATGATTTAGGCTCGACAATGAGTGCTTTATGCTTACCGAAGAAAAAATATAGTCATGAATGCTTCTTTAAATGAACTACGCCTACATTGCCTCATTTCTTATGATTCCTAACTTTCACTCATCATTTCAAAAATATTTTAACATTCATTTTATCATAATTATCATTGTACATGGTTTTTTTTTTGGGAAAATTTTAACAAATTTTTGGTAGCATGCCTTATCAATACATATTTGATGTACATACATAAATTGTGATGAAATTAAACAACCTAACCTAATAATTTCATGTGATGTAAGATACGCACTAACTCTCACTTTGTGTTTCCAAGACGTTGCAATTTGATGATTTTGAGAAAAAATATATCGCAAAAATGTAAACTATAATAAGGTTCAATTTTATTCCATTCCTTACCATTCTTGCATACCAAACAAATTATAAAATTCTTCTCAACAAATTACATTCTTTCATGGCCATTATACCATTCCCATTCTATACTATTCTAAAAACCAAGCTCCTAACAATGAACTTATTCTAAATCAAGCTAATAGCTCATCAACAAACCTAAATTTCTACATCTCCTTACTCCAGATTATGAATTTATTCTAATCAAGCTAACAACTCACCAATATATATATATATGTATATATATAACTTTCTACATCTCCTTGCCATGTAAACCTACAGTGTTTGCAACTCCTAGCAAATTTTCTATGCTTGTATGACACACAAGATCTTGAAAACGAAAAACTTAATCCTATATTTGGGAGCTTCCACTTCAGAATTTGGATTTCAATTCATATGAATTAGAATAAAATGTTATATAAAACTACATTTTCATCCAAATCTATACGAATTTGAATTAAGTGCCCCAAACACATGATTCAAAAATGCAGCCTTAGCATTCAACAGAAAATGATGCATCACCTGTGATCTACAACATGACATACCTTAAAATGCAGATTTGTTGAGGCATTAACCTCTCACAACCATGCCCTACATATGGTTGAATCTAAAAGTCTTTTTAGATGAAAACTTAGCTAATGAGACAGATTAACATATAAAAAATGGTATTAAGTTGTGAGGCGGTATTTAGAGGGAGATATGCAGCTCAACATTCAGGTCACCTAAGCCCCACAACGAGGGATGTCATCACTGTAGAATGAAGAAGGGACAACCATAGTTTAAGCAAATATTAAGGCTCACGCACATGGTTTCCTTTGTAGAAATTTTGTGCAATAACTAATTCTAATGAGCAATAATACTTATTGATGCAAGCAAAGATTGAGGAGATAACTCCATCCATCTTAAGAGATGTGGGCACAGGCACACTCCTAAGATGGGAGGAAGTGTGGTTTAGCCACATGTTTAGTATTTAGAAAATAGGCACATAGACACATGAACAAGTAGGTTTCCTGTATAGTTTCTCTAGAGTAAGGTAAGTCATCATTATCCTAAGATAGTTTCCTCCTTTTGAAGAACTTCATCGCTAACTTAAGCATCAGAAAGTCCATTTGGATCCCATCTCTGGTTGCACTCTCGACTTCTGCAGCCATTAACCCTCATACTCGAGCTCATCTTGATCTCAAAATCTATGTCAACAGTCACGTCTAAATTTAATATGCTAGTATAAAGATTGGAAGGAGTGTATATGGAAGGCAGCATACTATATTTTCACGTTCATGCTCCATGGGCAACAAATCCAGCAAAAAAGACAACATTTTCATTAGCAATTAAACCAGAATAGATGTGTAGCTCATCATCGTGATAATAAGGTAAACAAGAAGCCAACTGACAAACCAGCAATGCATAAATAAGAAATCACACGAACCCACACAAGGAAAATATTTAAATTCTTTGCAATTTGAAGTGTTAGAGTCAGAATTTACAACCTACCCTACTCTTCACAAAAAAAATTTCAAAAGGTTAGAGTCAGAATCTGCAACTATTGATTTGAGAATCAAATTACGTTTTACATACCTTCTAATGAGAGGAGCCACCAGCATCATCTGGTTGAGATTAGCGCATCATTTGCTCGAGTTGCACTTGCCTATTCATCATGTCTTTCAGCTAGGCTTGAAAGGTGGAGACCATGTCTTTCAATTGCTGGTTCTCCATTTCCACCATCTACATCTGTCGAGCCATCTCCTTCACACGGAACTTGGCGTCTCGACGCGCTCGTTCCATGTCTGCACGAGCCGCCGCACCCATGGATGATGATGCTATTGGGGCGATGTATCCACTTCCAAGACCTTTCACCCTGCCCCCGCTCGTTCCCCAAGCACTTAGGAAGTTATTTGGAAATCTGTCATTTGCTGACTCCCCTCTAAAACAGGTGCATCCCTCAGATCGACCATCTGTGCCTAATTTCAGTCATGAAAATGATAAAAATGAATATGTAAGACTACAACTTTGATGTTTTGAATCAAGTAATAAACTAAATATTTTGTTTCACTTACATGTTTGCCCTGCGCACCCTTGCACCACTCCCTTGATCGTGATTGGTGTGTTCTCTGATAAAGATCCGGCAGTGGCTCCTCTGTGCCAATATTGGGATCATGCTACATTATCATATAAGACATCATTAGTATTATGTCATGTAATGATCAGATAGTTTTATATATAGTAATTACCTATCGGTGATTTACGAATAGCCTCGATCCACCGCAATGCATAGTAGGGAGTTTGTTGCGGTTCGCAGCATTTGTTTCACATATGGCCTACAAGGAAGATGTAATCACGGTTTATTAGCGACATCATTGTGAAAAATTAGTGATTATAATACAAACACATCACCTGATAGCATGGGTCGCGGAAATGGCGACACACCACCTCCTAGTCCTTTTGGGAGATCTTATCGTATGGGCGTGCTTTTGCTTTATCTCCCATCGCTCGAAAATTCTCGCTCATTTTCGAGCGATAGCTCTTAAATTTATTGCACAATTGGACATCGACCGCCCTCTTCACATGGTCATCCTTAAAGATGTCAATATTGAACTCCACCTACATATATAGGTAATACAATTAGAATGTTAGATAGTTGTTAATTGGCTAGTATATTAAAAGTTAAAAAAACATTTAATTTTTTTTTTAAAAAAAAGGGTTTGGGATTACTTACCAAAATGTGTATGTAAAGAACCATGCACTGCTCCTAAGTCACCTGCGGCCAACTGAAGGCCGTGACTGGAGCATACTGTCGACATATAATGTCGAGCTTCTAGGTTCACAAGGTGCTTTGTCAATCCAAATCCGCTGCTTTGTCCACTCCAGGTGCTTCTTTAGTGACATGTTCTTCGCTGCACCACAGTCTGACCTGATCGTGGATGTAGATGCTGAAAGCATAGTTAAATTAAGAACAACATTATAATCATACACATGAACAACTAACATCAATAGTTGAAATGTAAATAAATTAATTGTATCCTTATCAAAACTGCTTATCATGGTTGGCAACTCACCCTGTGTATCAGTCACATTAGTGATATCTATGTCTGACTGAGATGCCGATGGCTCAGGCAATGGTGCCGCTGCATCAGGACCGACGAGCTCCATCAGTCTCAAGGATATCAGATCATCCTCATGCGATGTAGTCGAGTGCCTGGAAGGAAGTTGGCCACGTCGACCTCCTGGTGCCATATCTACAAATTATTAGACAAGTAAATATAAGAAGTACGAATATTAGATAGAAGCATAATACATATATTTTAAGTTATTTACACATGTCAAATACATAATGACAAACATAACATGCTTAGCCCCATATACGTCCTCAATATCAGTATCACCTTTACTTTCTAAAGTGTCTTCCTCTTCACTACAGTACTTGACCTTTATTTCATCTTCCCCATCAGTTTCCTCATCGTCGATGAAGTGAACGTCTACAGAAGGTTCAATTGTAATGTCAGCAGTCCCTACGTGTTCTGCTGTGGCACCATCCCTATTCAATGGTATAGGATCGACTCCTTCCTCGATAACATTGAAAGCAAATTGCACTGCTGCACTGACAGATGGCTCATCTTCTTGGAATGCAACCTCACTGGCACTATTCTCCTCATCTGTAACTTCTATAACAGCATACAAACTTCGGGGAGGAATCTTTTGGGCCACTTGCCATTCACCCTTCAATTTGGTGTCTTTAAGGTAAAACACTTGTTCTGCCTGCGTCGCAGGCACAAAAATGTCATTTTGATACCACGTTTTGCTAAAATTGACACTGGTAAAGTAGGCATTGGTGTTTATCCCAATCTTTTTATTGCCAATGTCCCACCAGGTACACTTGAACAAGTGGATGAGTCTGTTGGCTCCATAGCTAAGCTCTATAATGTCATCCAACACACCAACGTAGTCAATTTCTTCATCTCCTTTTGTGCCTAGCACTGCAACCCCATAATTTTGGGTTCTTCTATGCAGTTCGAGGGACTTAGTATGAAATCGTAACCCGTTGACAATGCAACCGCTGTAGAGGTTAACTCGTTGATTGGGGCCACATGCCAACGCATACAAATCTTTACTTACCATTGGTTCCTTATTGTAATACATTACTTTCATATATTAAATAAACAGGAGTTTAGAAGAATAAACCGTCAATAGTGAAAACATACATTGTTTCTCACTCAAACAGTTTTTGTTCTTACACGACTCCCAAACTAATTGATAAATTCCTTCTTATGTCTTTCGTCAACATTCCGTTCATTTTGGGCCAAAAGTTCAACTTTATGTTCGCTATATGCAACAGTAGTACATGTTAATGTCAACTAAGCATATAAATATGCATATGTAAATACAATGCAAAGTAAGGAGTTTGGAACCATGTACTTGATATATGGAACAGTTTCATCACAATTATTGAGGACGTAAAAATGAGCCTTTTGTAGGTCATCCATATCAATGAAATCGTAAACTCGTGCACCGAGAGACCGAACATTTCTCGAAATATAAAGCTTCTTGGTTCTTCATCTTTGACATTAATAGCATGAACGTCTGCATTTCGCTCCTCACGAGTGAACCTTGTGTCAATATCATGTAGATATATTGAGAAAAATGCAAGACATTCACTGTTAATGTACGCCTCAATGATTAAACCTTCCGGTTGTGCCTTATTGCGCACATACCCCTTCAAAGTGAACAAGAACTTGTACATTTTACATAACATTATAGACTTGTAAACACAATAAAATAAAAATAAAAACAAGGAAATCACGTGACCATTATACAAGGACTTTATAATTTACCTCTCAATAGGATACATCCAACGATATTGAAGCGGTCCTCCAATTATGGCCTCCCTTGGTAAATGGATGGATAGGTGGACCATCACATCGAAGAATGTTGGCAAAAATATTTTCTCCAGCTTGCATAGTATGATCACGATGTCATCCTCTAACAGTTCAAGTACGTTTATGCTCAATTTTTTGGAGCACAATTATCGAAAAAAGATCCCCAGCTCAATCAGCACCGAGCGAACATTTTTAGTCAAGTGTCCACAAAGGAAAACGAGTAGAACCCATTATAGAAGGACGTGACAGTCATGAATTTTCATTTCTAACATCTTCCCTTCCTTCGTGTTTATGCATCGAGCTATGTTTGATGCATTTCTATAAGGAAACTTCACTGATTTCAACCATTCGAAGAATTTATTCTTCTCATCCTTCACTGATTTTTTTCTCTCTCTTTCTCTTTAACCTGCACCCCACTCTCTCTCTCTCTCTCTCTCTCTCTCTCTCTCTCTCTCTCTCTCTCTCTTTCTCTCTCTCTCTCTCTTCAATTCTCTCTTCGTTCGTCACTTGATTTGATGATCGGAAGTCGTTACGAGGATCTGAGAGAAATTCTCTACAATTCTAGTTGTAAAAACCCAAACCGTGATATATGGAAAGAAATTGAGCAGGCTTCATCGATGAAGCCAGAGTTCGTCAACGAAGGCCCTTCTGCTGTTCGATGATGAAATGTAGGTGTTCTTCGACGAGGAGAAGCTGAGAGGTTTCAGGAATCCAAAAATCTTAAGCTTGTCGACGAGGCCACCGCTTCATCGACAAACTGTCTACATTGACTCGTTGACGAAGACGCCGCCACGTCGACGAGTTTGGTTGAGTCAAAGGGTTATAAATATCCATTTTGGTTGCTTCTTAGCTAAAAAATCAAAACTCTCTCTCTCTCTCTCTCTCTCTCTCTCTCTCTCTCTTAAAGAACTCGAACTTCACTCTCTCTCTCTAGATTTCTTTGTCGTACGTTGTTAGAATCGACGATCCGATGTTACTATGAGGATCAGGGAAGGATTCTCTTTGAGATTTGTGGAACGGATCTTCGTTTTGAGTGTTTTCGGGTTTTGACTCAAAATTGAGGTAAGACTTAGTTTTCAATTCCGTTTTGATAGTTCTATATGGAATGAAATTGTGAGTTTGTTTTGTACTGTGATTTATAGGTTTTGGGAACTTAGTTCGCTGTTTAGGAGCCATAGAGTTTGGGTTTGGCTATTTAGGGAAAGATAAGGGGATTCTGTTTATATTGATTATTTTCGAAATCAGACTCGGTAGAACTGTGGTTCACAATCTCGTGTGTGTTTTGGTTACTCATTTGGAAAAATCTAACAGGTGGAAATTATGGGTTTTTCATGTTACAGTTTTAGGGAAAAGGGGCATTGGGTTGCATCTCTGGTTTTGTTAGAAAATCGTGGATATATTGTAATATATATTATGTTTTGGGGATGGTCGTGCCTTGACTTGTTTAAACTGTATTTTTGGAAAATCATGATTTTAGATTACGAAATGGGTATGGATTGTTTGGTTATATGAACATGCATGAGAAGTGTTTTGCAAAAATGAAATAGGAACAGGGTTCTGAATTGTTCCAGGTTTGATGTCCGACTTTTTCCGAAGAGTGCGCAATACGACTAGATCAGCTGGTTTTTACGGAAGGGTGTGAAAACACCAGATTTGCACCGGTTCAACGCTATAGGCTTATGCTATTCCAGGTTACCTGGGGCACCAGCTTTTTCCAAAGGGTGTGAAATATCACCAGACCATCGACTTTTGCCAAAGGGTGTGAAATATCTCTAGATAGTCCAGCTTCGGCTGAAGGGTGTGACGACACCATATCGTATTGCTTGTTTTGTGAAAATACTGGAACTTTTTAAACCGTGTATGTTTTATGTCATGATAACACTCATATGCTGTGATGTAACTTGGATTTGCCTTACTGAGAAATGTCTCACCCCTATCGTACGCACATATTTTTCAGGTCCTTCGAGTAAACAGAACTAGCATGCTTGTGTTGTGAGCATAGTGGTCGGTGTACTGTGAGTAGTACTTGTGTAAGTACTAGGACTTTACCGGGTTGTCATTTTGGGGTTTTTGGCTGACACCCGGGTTTATGTTTTGTTATTATGGAGCCTAGACTCCTTTTGTATAGACTCTGGTATGATACAAAGTATGTATAGAAAGAATATTTCCCGTTGTGTATTTGTCATGTATGTGAATGTGTATAGGGTGTACAAGAACCCCACGGGGTCGGACCCTCATTCATTATGGTGTATCATTAGTGATTTGTATGATACAGGGACATGTTAGGTTACTAATTCACCCCTGGGTCCCGTTACCGGGTTCGGGGCGTGACACTAGCAGAGTGGATTTTTGATCGGGGCTTTTTAGGCACCACTCCAAAACTAGGATAAGTTATTTTAGGGTTTTATTGTTGATTTGGAGTATATGAGGCCTAAGGAATGCTTAACGAGAAATATTCTGTGAGTTGAGTTGATTAGTTTGGGGAAAATGTTATTTTAGGGTTTGATCTTCGAACGCCGTAGGGCGGAGATTTAGGGTTTCCAGTAAGCCAGGTAAGGGGAATATATTATGTCAACTAACCTTATGAATTCTATCGATTGAAAATATATATGATATGTTCAAATGTATATAGTTATGACTTTTCTAGGATTTCCGGGCCTAGGGTTCGGTTAACCGATGTTATTTTCAAAACCAACCGATTAAATTCGAATATGATATTTCTGGATTAAAGTACTAGGCTTTCTGAACATTTTCACCGATTGGAATTTGTGATTTCAAACCTTAGGCGTGTTTTAATACGAACCAAAGGCAGTAGGGTTGATTATCTCCATTTTTCATGCACTTAACTACATATCTATATTTTAGTAAAATAACAACTTGGAGATACTCATATCCTTATTTTCAGTACAGTTTCTATTTTCTCAAGTAGTTATTTTATTTATGATTTACCAGGTGAAAATTATGTGGCATGAGTACAATTTTATTAGGCATGAATGAATAGGTTTTGTGTAGTACTGAATTGTAACGACTAGATGCCGAGATGTGATATTATGAAGGCTAAATGGCAAGTCTGATATGTCAATTTTATACCGAGACAATATATGACAGATATTCTACAGAATTACAAATAATTTATGTTTTATACAGTTTTATGAAAATGAATTATGATTTCAGTTTTATGATGTAAATTGCCATATGTGATTTTAGAGCCTTGTGAATATGATGTTATGTTATGAGCATGATACTGTAGCTATATGTTGGGAGATAGTGCAACCACACGTCTTAGAGAGAGAATTGGTATTGGATAGTCGACTGGAGTCCTGGGAAGTACTTCCCGATGTAGAATTTTGGGGCCCCATCCGATGTAGAATTCCAAGTGACCCTTCGATGCAAAATTCCTGGAATAGGGTAGGCTCAATCATACTTACTACTTAGTTTTACTTACTTATAGTTGGCCGGCTATATGCTAGGTTCGGCCTACAGGCCACAAAACCCATCATGGAGAGAAGCATGTCGTAGTAGTATGTGACAGCGTGACAACGCTAATTTAGTAGTCCAGGTTGTATCTACTAGGTATATATGGACATATTTACTATAAAATGGGTTATATTGAGCCAGCAGTATGTTACTAAGAAATTATGTATTATTAGACATACAGTTCAGTACAGTTTTTAAAATGCCAGTTAAATGTGATTAAATGTTATCAGTAATATGTTTACACGAAATCTCATGCTAGCCACACACTGATAATAATATAATCTGTCTTACTGAGAGGTGTCTCACCCTATCATACAAATCATGTTTCAGGTCCTTTGAGGGATCAAGTCTAGCGTACCGCCGAGCTGGTGGTAGACAATTGTTAGATACTGTCAGAGCTAGTGCAACATAGATAACAGTTTTTATGTTTTTGGGGTTTGTAATCTTATGATATGGATTTGGCATGTAGTTGGAAACAGATAGAAATTCTGGTAAGTGTTTGATGTATTAGAAAATTTTCCGCTGTGTATATATATGAGGACCAGGATGGAACACCCGTTTTCCTTTGTTAGGGCGGGTTGTATTTATTTATGGTATCAGAGAAATGTGTATGTTATGTTTTAGTAGCACTCTGGGCCCGAGTAGAGGGTCGGGGCGTTACATTCACCATGTGAACCCTCATCGCTGACCTTCTTCCTCTGATGGAACCCTAACAATGCACTCGTGATGTTCTCCAACTCCAGAGTTTCTTTCTCCCAAGTCACTGTCGTAACCAGGTTCTTGTATGTAGGAGACACTGGTAGGGAATTCAATAGCATCAATGCATTATCCTCTTCCTCGAACTTTACATCAACTTGCTTCAGATAACAAATGATATGATTGAATGTGTTGATATGTTGAGTCAGGTCTGAACCCTCTGTCATCTTAAGCCAATAAAGCTTTTGCTTAAGATACAACTTGTTTGTCAATCACTTGGACATATACCGACTTTCAAGTTTTAGCAAAACAGCTATCGGCGATTCCTTATCCATGACGTGATACATCACGTCATCGGCTAGACAATGCCAGATAGTGGACACAACTTTTGCTTCTAGCTCCTTCCAACTTGCGTCATTCATATCGTCCGACTTATTTCCATATAGAGCCTTCACCATACCTTACTACACTAGAAAGCCCTTCACCCTCCTTTGCCAAAGTATGTAGTTCCCGGTTTCGTTGAACTTATTAACATCAAACTTCATCAAAGAGATCCTAGCCATTGTTAACCAACAACTCTGATACCAATTGTTGTTCACGGATGCACAGTGGAAGCCATCACACAAACTCATAAATCAATCAACAAACAAGCAGTGTAATCACTCAATGATGAACAATACAAAATAAACAATCACTCAACAATGAGAAAAATGAAAGCAGCAATTAAAGACACAAGATTTACGTGGTTTGACAATTTGCCCATGTCCATAGGAGTAGCAACTCTGATTTTCATTGGCAATAATGTCAAGCTTACAATTAGGGTTACAAACATTGATTATATATGAACTCTAAGCGTATAGGAACCTTAGATCCTATCTAAATCATCCCTGTAGCAATCCTTGGAGGAAGAAACTTCGATCTACCCAATCCACTAGTCTCCTGATTCAAATTACGTGACGTGCATCGATCAAAACCGTTGATGGTTTAGGCCAAATCGTCGACGGTTTGAAGCTGAGAAGTATACCTTTGCACACTGCCCGAAACCATTGACGGTTACTGTAATAACCTGCTATTTAACTAGTTTTTTTATATATATACTGAAAAATTTATAATGCTCTGATACCAAACTGGATTGAACCAAACCATCAACCTAAGCAGCAAGAAGCGAAATTCATATAAACACAATCAAGAAAATATACAATACCAGAGTGCTAAAATGCTCCCCAAAATACGTATATGACTGTTTTCCAAAATACCCTCAACTGGGCTAGGGCTATACATAAATATTCCCAAAAATACTCACTAGACAGGGCAATACTGAAGCCCCTCTATCTACGAGTCTAATCTGCTCGCCTATTTGGATCGCCTGAAAGATGTTAAAGTAATGGGATGAGACGACGCTCAGTGAGACGAAATATGTTATTGCTAGTGTGTGGCAAATGAGTACAATACTATGAAAATCTGTTTCTATCTAAACATGTATAACTAAATTTGTGAATATAGTACAAATAGCATAACCACCACCTTTCCCATGTTGCTTAACATATCTGTATTTTAGGTGTTTATACATAATACTTTTAATATAGATATACGTATATTCCCTGTTTTTGTGAAACTGTACATACATAATAATAGCCGAAAACTTCGCTGGATGGATAACTGTATGTCATGATTTAACCCCTCATGACAAGGTTGTGCGTAGGCGGGATCTATCCTGGCTGGCCGACCAGCATAAACCATTATACTCCATCAGTCCGATCAGCCCTCCTTAACCCATATCTGATGGGGAGCCTGTCCACTTATGGGCTTTATACAATCGAATTTCATACAACGTATTATCTGAATAGGTGGTTGCACTCTATACTGTATATAACTACGATACCGTGCTCTGTGAACTGTATCTGTAATGTCCATCAGGGTTGGATACTATAAAATACATCTCTATATACAACTATCTGTTTTACCATGATTCTGTAATAACTGTATAAACCATGACGCTGTGATAAACTGTATCTGTATCAACTGTATTTCTGAAATGAACTATAAAACTGTATGTCATGGTACTGTAAACTGTATCTGTATCAACTGTATAATCATGGTATTTTGTAATTACTATAAAACATATCCACTATCTGTATATTCTGTAAAACATAACTCTAGAAAATACTGTAAAACATATTTTTATACTATATCCATATTCTCAAGCCACATAGTAATTTAAAACATATTATTCATAATTGATAAACTGTATAAAGTTCAGCTGTGAATAATAACCTGGTAAAAATATACATTTCATACTGAAATTCTTTCTAAAACTACCTAGCATAACATATTTCCCTTACCTGATTTGTACTAAAATCCCCCTACTATGATGGGTCCTACACCCGCAGGGTTCTCCACTCAACACCCTGAAAATCATATATCCCAAAACAAAATATTACTATTTCTACATCTACAACATTTCCTACAATTGCTGGAAAGTCAAATTTCAACAAAAAGACCTTATCATGATGCATGCGTTCCACTCAAAATATGAGCCACATCCCAAACAACATTGCTCTCTAATTGATTGTGCATATAGAGAGTGAGGTATACGTGCTGGGAAGTTCGGTTAGGACTTTCACGAAACAGTGAGAGAGGGAGGGAGGGAGATGGAGAGATGCAATAACACCAAATGAAATATAGGGGGAAGAAAGGAGCATTTTTGCGTGCGAAATGAAATATTTCATGGTATTGTCCCAAATTTGCCCACCCATATTCATTTGGGGACGCTTGCACCTCCTATCCCCTATTTAAAAAAAAGATCAATTAGGGATAAAATAGTATAATTGCCCCTAAAACTTTTTTTCTCGTAATGTCAATTATTTTATAGTGTAGTAAAAGTAACTATCTCACTTATCTTTTTTTTTTTTTTTTTAAACTTTTATGCACTATTCGATCTACAAATAGTCATCTAATTCATGCCTCTATTATTTTATTTTTTTAAGTGTTGCGCCTAACTTATTGCAAATATGTTTATTCGTTATTTTTCCTTTTAGTGTTATACTAATCATCCACATAGTAATTCACATTCTGACAAATTAATTTTTATTTTTGGACTATGTTAGCAAATGTAATATACATGGCTTGCCTGATTTTGTAACCGTCTTATAGAATTGTCCTTACTTTTAAGAGTATTTTACGACCACATAGTACACCCAAATTACTTCTCCATTTTGGCTAGCTCTATGTATTGCATCTTTTTTTTTTTTATTAATCCTTACCTTGCGTAATAGGTCTAAGGTATCAAAATCTGCTCATGCTATTAATCTCTTGACCATCAAATTTAATATTTTCTGCTTCATCCCTCCTACTATGATTGAAATTACATTTCCTATATTTTGACTAAATCTACTTCTTCTAAAACATTCTTATTCTAAAACTCCTCTCCATAATTCTAATGGATTCTACCGCACTCTGCTTTCATTAATCAATGCAATATCAATCTGCAAACAACATATGCCACGCGATCTCATTTGTATACTTATTATAAGTTTATTAAACAGTAAAGTAGTTTAGATAAGTGTTTAAAAATATATCCTTGATGTACAAATATTGTGATTAGAAATTTTCTACATTCTTCACTATAATCCTAATACTAGTTGTTATTTTATCATGTATCTCCTTAATGAAATCGGTATACTTAGTACATATTTTTTTCTTCTCTCTTCTAAAACTCAACATAAAACTTCCCTACATACTTATCATATACTTTTTCTATGTCAATAAAAATTGTATCTAAGTCCCTTTTTTCTTCCCTAAACTTTTCTATTAATCTTCTTAAAAGATAAATAGCTTCTATAATCAATGTCCCAGACATATAACCAAATTTATTTTTCGAGACCCTCATTTCTAACCTTATTTTTTGTTTAGTTATTACAATTTTGAATATCACATTTGTTTAATTATATTTATTAATTACTTGTTTGATACATAGAAATGGTGGGGAATCATGCAAAATGAGTTGAATCTATCATATGAGCATGTCATCATTACTATTCAAAAATTTCATGTAGAGTATTTTTCCTCTATTCATCTAATATTTTCTTAATTTTTAGAATTGTGTCAAATAAATTAGTGAACCATATACTTCCATTATTGTTAACTTTTATATATATATATATATATATATATATATATATATATATATAGTTGAATCTATCATATGAACATGTCATCATTACTATTCAAAAATTTCATTTGATCAATTTCTTATCTCATTCCTTTTAGTAAATTGAACACAATGTAAAGTATTTTTCCTCTATTCATTTAGTATTTTCTTAATTTTTAGAATTGTGTTAAATAAATTAGTGAACCATATGCTTTCATTATTGCTAACTTTTATATATATATATATATATATATATATATATTTATTTATTTATTTATGCAGACCTGATTATAATTTTGTAAATAAAATTTCAATTTTTTCTATTTTTTCCTCATTTGTTGCTTATAAATTTAAGTCTTCCATTTGAATTTCATTAAAACAACTTATTAGGATAGTTTCACCATCTCTTTATGTATTTTTTTTGACCAAGACATTATCATCTTCATTTTTTATGCATGTTGCATTGCCTAAATTCTTGTTTTTTGTTACTATAACTTAAACAACTTTAAATATACCTCTTATCCTGTTGTGTGTCTAATATAGTATATAAATTATTATAAGCTCTATACTTCGTTCAAAGAGTGACATTCTTTTTTTTTTTTGCATATTTGCTTGTCTTTTTATACATTTTCAAAAGTTTTATATATTCGCATATTTTTACCACATTTTATATAATTTTTCTATGATATTTAAGTCTCACCGGATATATTGATTCCATTACCAACCTTCTTTACTAGTTAAAAATATTTTTCTAAAATCACATAAAACCATTTTTACTATGTAGCTATGTTATCTTTTGTTTTCTCTTTTCTTTCTTTTCTTGATTACATAGATATTCCAGCCACCAACGAACCCTTCAGACCCTGGTGCGCTACTAAACCTATGGATAAGTGTCATTTGCCATCTAATTGTATTGCATTGATTTCTTCTTATAAAATTCACTTTTCCTAAGAAAATATCCCAAATTTTAGTATTTTACCCTAGAAAAAATGGCCAAGCACAAGACGACGTCGTTGCAACCGTGATGTAGTTGCTCTCTTCGCCATTTCACACCTTTTTTGAAAATGGGTCTTCGTTCTCTTTTTCCCTCCCCTCCACTGTCTCTCTTCGCCCGGCACGACAGAATTTCCCCGTTGGCTTACCGCTCTCTCGCTCTCTCTCACACACGCATTCAAACCCTTGCATCGTATGATTCAATGATTCTACAGTATCACTAATGGAAGACATTTTTGGTTCAGTTAGGCGATCACTGGTGTTCCGTACACCCGACGGCGGTGGCGATGACGACGGCGCCACCGTCGGAACCCTGGTGGACAAGATCGGCTCTTGCATTCGTAACTCCAGAGTCTTCTCTAGACCCTCTCCGCCACGACCGGTTCTTCCTCCCGTCACCAAAGATGTTGCGCCTCTGATCCGGTGGCGCAAGGGCGAGTTGATAGGTTGCGGCGCCTTCGGCCGTGTCTACATGGGCATGAATCTCGACTCCGGCGAGCTCCTTGCCGTCAAGCAGGTTCTGTTCCCTGCCGGCTCAGTCATTTTCTGCTTTAGTTTGGGGCTCTATAGTTTGAATTTGTGTTTGCATTTTGTTTGCAATAATTAATTGGTTGCCGGATTCCAGGTCTTGATCGCCACGAGCAATGTTTCCAGAGAAAAAGCTCAGGTTTGAATTTGGGGTTCGGTGTTAATAGTATAACTTTTCATTATTTTTCAAATTTTGTTTTCAGTCATGGCTGGTTATTATTTTTGTGCAATTAGTTCTTATTGTTGGGAATCTAGTACAAACATAAAAATAAATAAAATAAAAATTTAGTATAAACATGATTCAAATCAGGTTGAGCAAAGATCTCTCCCTTTAAGGAGATTCAAGCCCTCCACGATATTTAGCTTAGTTCATGGTGTAGCATAACTCCTATTGACTTCTCTCCCCAGGTTACAACAATTCAATTTGAATTGTAGGACTCTCACCAATTCTATACAAATAGAAAAATCCGAAACTACACAAAAAAAACACTTTTATTTGGTTGTCAAACACTCTAGAATTGGATGATAAAATGGTATGATGAAAATGATGTGAAGTGATCGATGTGACATGCCAATGCCTTAGAGGCCTATTTGTAGGATCAAATGACCCTTCATTAGACATGTTTAAGAAATAACATGCATATAGAATAAATAGATGCATATCTAAATTCAAGTTAGGATTTAGGGTTTAGGGTTTTAGAGTTTTAGGGTTTACGGTTTAGGGTTCCTTCCTCATTTTAATATTATGTATCTATTATGCATATAGAGAGTTTAACAACCAAAGATGGATAATTATGAATAATGAAGGTTTGCTTTGTTGGAAACATAATAGAAGGAAAAATATTCATTAATAAAATCAATATTAAATAAAAACACAAATACTTAAAGTCGATTTCGCGCCTACGGAGAGCATTTCTTGTTGCATATAGTCACCATGGTTTTAAATAACGGCCGTTACGATACGTAACGTAAATCAAGGGCTCCGAAACCGATCCGGGCCGATAATGCGGTTCGGAAAAAATTCACAGCCGTAACGGCCGTTACGTCTCCGTAACGGTCCGTAACAGCCGTTACCCCTACGTTACACTCCGTAACAGTCCGTTACGGACCGTTACATACCGACAACTTGCAGAATCTGCTTTCTGCTGCGCAGCGTTCCTTTCCCCCTTTCCCGAGTCCCAAGCACCCATCTACCATTCAATCTACCTAAATCTAACATTCAAAGAACAAAAATACTTACTTGCAGTTTTGTTGGCCGAGCCGTTGAAGCTATAAGAAGGCTTCACGCCTTCACTCCTTCGAAGCCTGAGTTACTCATCTTCGCAGCCTTCGTTTCCTGAATCCTGAACCTAACAAAGTTCTTCGAAGCTTGAGAGTGGCCGAAGGCAGCTTCATCCACCACCGCCAGTCGTCGCATTCGCCGCCACCAGCCAGCCCTCTACCAGTCGTCGGCGTCGTCGCACTCGTAGCCACCAGCCAGCCCTCCGCCAGTCGTCGCACGAAGCTTCGAGGCTTCGAGGCTCCTCCATCCTCCGAGTCGCCTCCCCTCTCTCGGTCTCACTCAGAGTCTCAGACTCTCTGCCCTCTGCTCATCTCGCGTATAAGATAAGCTTTATTTCAGTAACACTCAACACCCACAACCACATCTTAAACATTTTATTATGTTTTTTTTTTTAATTATAATTTATTGTAAGTAATGTTTGTTAAATTGAATTAAAAAAAAAGGAGTAATTTAATAGAGTAAAAAGCTTTAAAATTTCAGATTCATTTAATATGCAAATTGGTTCCTAAACAATTTAAGCATGTCATATTCTGTTTTGATTAACATACTTTTATTCATTCTTTACGTATTCTTTCTTTCCTTTTGGTTTCATTGCATATAAAATATATATTATTTTAAAATAAATGACTATGACATGGCATTCCAAAAATATGGAGTGGACAATTTCTCATGTTCTATTTCTATGCTATTTTATATTTGTGAGTAAGACAACATTTTGCATAATTATTTCCCCTAACAGCATTTTTTTTGTTGTAAATTATTATATTCATATACAATATCAATTTCATTTATATGGTATCGCATTAACATTTTTTGAAAGCTGACACCGTTAGAAATAGACTAATAGTATTATGGTTACAGACTTCCAAGATACAACATTAGTACAAAAAATACTCTTTTCTAGTCTTATGCCTTGCCTATAGATGCAGCTCTTGTTTTTTTTTTCTTTTCAAAGATCAAAAATCTCCCACATCTTAAACTTTTTATTATGTTTTTTTTTTAATTATAATTTGTTGTAAATTATGTTTGTTAAATTGAATTAAAAAAAGAGTAATTTAATAGAGTAAAAAATCAAAAAAATAGTAATAATTATGTAAAATAAAATTTTCTTAATTTATAAATATTTTAATTGTCTTATATTTTTTGAAAGGTAATTAGGAAAATTTAGTTTTATCACATATTTCCTATTTATAAATATTTTTTAAGTTTTAAAATATCATTTTGACGTTAAATTTAAAGTTAGGTAAAATAAATCGTTACATGATCTATTTTTTGTTTTTCAGTTATCAAATATAGTAAAAATTGATAACTTAATAAAAAACATTTTAACCTAATAGTTAATATATTAATAATTCAGATTTTTGCTAATTACTAGTTTACTACTGGAATTTGTAGAAAAATTTTATTTTAATCTATAAATTGAGAAAATGCTTAAAAAATTAAATAGAAAATTTGTACTGTATGGATCTCTATTAGTGATGCTATGATGTATATAAAAGTAGAGCAAGTTTTTTCCACCTTTAAAATTACAATGTTAATTTCTTATAGTTATAAATAAAAATAAAATCAAGTTAAAAAAATAATGAAAATACCTTTTTAAAGATAAAGGAATATATTTTTTTGTAATAAAATATCTAATATTTTAATCCATATACTGAGAAAATGTTTAAAAAATTAAATAGTCAATTTGTAATGTATGGATCTCTATTTGTGATGCTATGATGTATATGAAAGTAGAGCAAAAATCTTTTTCACCTGTTAATTTCTTATAGTTATAAATGAAAATAAAATCAAGCTATAAAAAATAATGAAAATATCTTTTTAAAGATAAAGGAATATATTTTTTTTGTAATAAAATATCTAATATTTTATAATTTTATTTATTTAAATATAAAAATAATAAACATTACTTATTATTTTTAATCAAATATTATACTTATTTTTACATAATAAGTATTTAAAATTAGGACTATTTAGTACTTATTATTTAATATTTACTAAATTACTAATTATATTATTCCTGTCATTGTTGGAAGGTTGTAACTTTGTATTTTCTTTATATTTTGTGTAGAGATCATCAAATTAAGTCTATCAATATGTCACGTGATAGAGGAAATAAAAACTTACCTAGTGAAGATATTGGATGGCATTTTGGTACTGCGGTAGACGGTAATAGACATGTTATTATGTGTAAGTTATGTGGGAAGATAATCAAAGGGGGCATTACACGCTTGAAACAACACTTGACACATAAAAAGGGTCAAGTAGCTGGATGCTCAAATGTGATCACACAAGTAAGAGAACAAATGATGAAACATCTACAACAGTATGCTGAGAAGAAAAGAGATAAACAAAAAAGGCAAGAAGAAGCAGAAGCCCAAATTAGAGGAGATTTTGAGAATTTGAGCGATGAAGAAGACTTGGAAGAAGAAAGTATGAGATTTGCTCGACAAGAAAGCATGCGATCACAACAACAATGGGAAGAGAGACAAAGATTTCGAGCAAGAACAACTGGAAGGGGTAATATTTATGAAGAGGGAGGTGGCTCTGGCAGTGGTGCTACCAGTGGTTTCAATAGAGCAGGAGCTCGATCTTATAGTGGTCGAGAAGCTGGAGGTAGTGGACGACAATGGATCAATCCTGATGCCCCTGAAGCTAGACTAAAGGCAATGGATCCTATTTTAGAAAGAAGCAAGAGTGCGAAACAACCAAAACTCAACACAAAGTTACTGAAAGGTTTAAGAAGTAAATTAGGAAAAGCGGTTGGAAAATTCTTAATTTATAATCGGATTCCAGCGAATGTAGCTGACTCTCCATTTATGCAGCCTATGCTTGATATTGCTGCAGAGGTTGGAAAGGGGGTGAAGGGTCCATCACCCTATAAGATATCTGAAATTTATTTGGAGCAAGAGTATCAAGAAATGAAAAATTATATAGCTTTTTTTGCTGGAATTTGGAAGGAAAGAGGTGTAACACTTATGTGTGATGGTTGGTCAGGACCAACTAAAAAACACATTATAAACTTTTTAGTTTATTGCGATATAGGCACCGTGTTTCATAAATCAGTTGATGCCTCTGATGTGCCAAGCAGAATAGCTGAATATTATTTCAGGTAATTTTCTAATTTTAATTGTATATGCAAATAGTATTATAGACTTGCATGTTTTTAATTAAATAGTAGTAATTATTGAATTTATAATTTCATTTCAGATTAATGGATGAGGTGGTTGAAGAAATTGGAGAGGAGAATGTTGTCCAAGTAGTGACTGATAATGAAGCTGCAACGAAGGCAGGAGGAAAATTATTAATGCAGAAGAGGCCCAATCTCTATTGGACAGCATGTGCAGCTCATTGCATAGATCTTATTCTTGAAGATATTGGTAAGAAAAGTAACGTGAAGAAGGTCTTAGAAGATGCAAGAACAATAACCTCATTTATTTACAACCACACATGGACAGTGAATTTCATGAAAAAATTCACAAATAATAGAGAGTTACTTCGCCCTGCCATCACTCGATTTGCCACAAATTTCATTGCTTTGGAGACTATTGTCAGGCATAAACAAGCACTAAGGGAAATGTTTACATTTGATGCTTGGAAAAACTCAAGGTTTGGAATGGCAAAATCAGGCCCAGCATATGATTCAAAGAAAATTTTCTTAGGCAAAGAGTTTTGGCAAAAGGCCTCTGATATAATTAAAGTGCAAGAACCCTTGGTGAAAGTTCTTAAATTGGTTGATGGTGATGAAAAACCAAACATGGGCTTCATATACGAGGCAATTGATAGGGCGAAGTTGGCCATTCAAAAAGATTGCCGGTTTTACAAAGACTATTGGAAAATTATTGACAATCGGTGGAGTTTTCAGTTGCACCAAGATTTGCACGCTGCTGGTAAGTGTAAATCAAATACAATTTCTTATTATTTTAACTTTTAAATTATGCATAGTTGCATTAGAAAACTATTGATTAATATGTTTCTAAATTTAATTGTAAGGTATTTTTTGAACCCACAATTTATTTATGGTGCCCCACCCTCTCCTGAAGTTGCTAGAGAAGTCATGGATGGAGTTAAAAAAGTGATAACCAAGTTGGTACCCGATATAGATACTCAAATTCGGGCTATTAGTCAAGTAAGTATTGGTTCCATTAAATTGAATAATGAATTGTTCTAGTATTTAGTAATACTTTTAAGAATAATTATTAATATATCTAATTAATTAATTATATTTGACAATCATCCTTTTTTAGTTGTTGCTATATCGAGATAGGCAGGAGACTTTTGGAACCCCGTTGGCTCAAAGGGCAGTAAAACAAACAAATCCTGGTAAATATGGCTATATAGCTAAATAATAGAGAATTACTCTATTTTCTCTCTTTGTGTTCAAATTTGACTTTTGAAATACGTTATACTAACATAAAACTCTTTTTAATTATTCATGCAGCTGAATGGTGGATTCATTATGGCTTGTGTTCTCCTGAGCTCCAAAGAATAGCAATTAGAGTTCTTAGCCAGACCACATCAGCTTCGAACTGTGAGCGTAATTGGAGCACCTTTAGCCTCATCCATACGAAAACAAGAAATAGATTAAAGTACATGAGACTACAAAAACTTGTTTTCGTACATTACAACATGAGGTTAAAGTTAAGACGTACAATGAGAAGAAGCCAACGAGAAATTGAAGAGGGTTTCAATCCTATCAATTTGGACTACATTTTCGAAGAAGATGATCCTTTAAGTCAATGGTTAGAGGAGAGAGAGACACCACTACTCGACGGTCAGGACAATTCAAATTGGTTAAATGAAGAGGTTGGTGGTACTACAGAAGGAGGTGATCAACCACCAATAAACGCGCATGATGATTCAAGTTCAAGTCCTGAACGCACACAAAGTGATGACAATCTTGGTTTGAGCCCACCAAGTGATGATGATGGTAATAGTGGTGCTGGAGCTGGGGTTGGGGGGGGTGGCAGTGGTGGTGGTGGAGGCGGCGGTGTAGAATATAATTATGGATATGATACAGGGACATCATTTGGAAGGGATATATATCCTTCTGATCCTTATGGACTACATGACATACCTGAAAATTATGACTTGGGTATTCCTCCAGGGAACCAATCTTCACAACCCAGGAGAAGGAGTGCTCGTGGTGACCCTAGCGGTTCTACTGAAGATTCATATGGTGTGGTTCGTAGTTTTGGCGACTTTGGTTTAGATGGTTCATCATCACAATCATATGGATCTCATCCAGCATATCCACATTATGCATCTCGTGACTCACATTTTTATCCCAGTGGATCAGGAATCTCAGGATCTAGTGAGTCTTCTTCTACACACTACCCAGAGCCAGCCCCTGCCCCAACTTATAGACATTATTCAGGAGAATTTTCATCACCAGTACATTTTCAAGAGCAACAACAAAATGACGCAAACTTGGGTTCATTTAACTATGTATTTCCACAAGGATGGGGAGATAATTTCCCATCCCAATCTCAAGATACAGATGCAAATTATGAAGACCCTCCACGTCATTCTTTTTGGTGGTGACATGTGTTATGTTATAAATTTGTAATATTGTATTCATGTATTTTCAACTATTTATTGATATTTGATATTAATCACTTTTTAAATTCATGTATGTGTAATCACTGTAATGTGTGTATTGAGTATTAAGTCTATTGAGTATTGATTCATTTTTAGTAACTTTATGACTTTAATTAATTGATTCTTACATTTCTACATCTTTTTACTCATTAAACTAATGTAAACTATAAAAAAATATGCTTTTTTTTGTAAACAGCGCACTAAAATTAATATAAAAATCATAATGCCTATTAAAAAGCATTTGTAGGGTGAATGAAAGCCTGCAAAATTCATTAAAAATCATGTATTAATGGATTTCACGCTTATTTTTTAATTTTGGCATGGTTGTGCATGTGTGAAAAAAATTCACGACCGTTACGCCCGCTTCCCGTTACGTAACACCCACGTCTCCCGCCACCCGTGACACTCGCGACCATTTCGCGACGTTACCCGCGACCGCCATTTCGAACCATGATAGTCACTACATGCACGAACTCCAAGATTACTCAGCTGTCTCATTTTTGTATGCACTCACAAACACCAGAGCTATAGGAGATGTAGTATTATTTAGTTACCTAACAAAATATAAATCTTAAGAAAGAGTAGAAGATAAAGTTATTTCAAAGAAGAAAAACCATATATTGAAATGAAGTTGGATCACAATTTATGTAGGTAAAATTAAGTATAACTTCCAATATCATAAATATGAAATCGTTAAAGTAGTAATTAATATTCTAAAAACATTAAAACTAACATATTCAATCTAATGTTTATTTAATTAAAATAAAACTGACGACTATTAAACAAATGTTTTTTTTTTTTTTTTTTTAATTTGAAACATTAAACATTAATATGGTAATACCAACATGCTTTGCATTGAATTTTACTTAGTAAACAATAATATTTTCTTGAGAGTCAGTAGTGGTTTCAGAATTGAACTATAACCACTTAAAAGAAATAAAGTATTATTGTTCATGCATAATGATTGAGGTGTTGACAATATTTTTAATAGCCAACACATTTAAACCTTTCGCTAATCCCATTTTCATGAGCATATTTGAGAATAAGCTCAATTCTCATAGAGAGTTGCCCCACTTTCATGCTCAAATAGGTGAAATTTGTTACATGTTCTCCTATAACTCTAATACCCCACTTATAAGAGATGCCAATTATCATTGAGAGTTTTACAAACTCAACTCACCACATTACAAAATAAACACACTTACACCATATGGATGTGTTCAAATAATAGTGCATCTCTTATTATCACCATATGATTCGTTCTTCCCGTTTAACCCAATTGCAGGATCTTTAGTCCATGGGTTGGGTATCCTAATACATGGTTCATGATTCTACAGGCTTAAAATTGATTCTCTTTAATGTATTCCAAATCAGTTTTCTTGTTGAGGCCTTAGTTAATGAATCTACAAGATTTTGAGAAGATCTTATATAATTCATATTAATGATATCACTACTTAAATATGATCTCATAGTAATGCATTTTCTTCTTATGGGTTTAGACTTATTGTTATAATAATGGTTAATTCAATCTACCAATTGCAATACTTCTATCACAATTAATTAGGATAGGTGGTAATGGCTTTTCCAAAATGAAATTTCATATAACAGATCGCTTAACCAACTTGCTTCCTTACTAGCTGATGTTAAAGCAATAAGCTTAGCTTCCATGGTTAAATTAACGACTATTGTTTGTTTGTTTGTTTTTTTTTGTTTTTGTTTTTTTGTTTTTTGTTTTTTTTTGTTTTATATTTCCAACAAATAGCACCACCATCGATAGTAAAAATATAATGGTAGTATAGAGGGAATCACTAAACAAAGTATTCCAATCGATATCACAAAAAGCGTCAAGTACAATAGGATACACAGGCTACCGATAATGCTGTTAAGTCAGTTGCGTACCTTAAGCTATTGATAATGCTGTTATATTCCTTTTGATTAACCACTTCACGTTCACTCTCAATAGGAAATAAGTGATTACTTGAGTTAAAAGGAGTAGATACATGCTTTCACAAATCATAATCATATTCATTCAAAATTTTTCATAACGTAATGCGAGTAATCAAGAAATATCCATTGCTTGATCTTGTAATTTTCATGCCTAAAATAACATTAGCCTCACTTGAATCTTTCATTTCATAATTCTTTTTGAACATATATTTTGTTTTATTTGTCACAAACAAATTTGAGTAAAAAATTAGCAAGTCATCCACATAGAGGCTAATAATAACATGTGAGTCTTCCTAAGATTTACAATAGACACTTGTTAGAGTCATTTGTTTTTTATATCTATTCTCAATTATGCAGGAATCAAACTTTTCATGACACTATTTTGGGGCTTATTTAACTTGCACAATTTGTTTTCTTGTTTAGGCTCTATAAAGCCTTTAGGTTGGTCCATATAAAGTTCTTCATCTAAATCCCATTACATCCAATTAGTGAATTTGTAGATTATAAATTGCTGCAATTTTAATAATTTTATGAATGCATTTCTAGAATATAGAGAAAAGGTAACAAAAACGTAAAGGTCTTCTTTTTGTGCAAGAGAGAAAAGGAAGCGTGATCATCTTAGAGGCGGATAGGGATGCTTTCAGGGACGTGAAAGGAATTGGGCTAGGTTGTATTTTACTTGTTTTGGACCTAACTTCTAGCTGAAGTTATTGAAAAAAGAGGTATTTCTTTTATAACTAAATTGGGCCAATTATTTGAATAAGCCCAATGTCTACGAAAGGTTGATTCTTTGGATCCAAAGGAAGGCTCTCTTCATTTGGGTTTCCAGCAGAAGGGTCAAGGAGGAGTTTAGGCCCATGTTTGCAGTTTACAGTGACATGAGTACCTCTTTATTGGTTCCGGATAAAGTGCAGGTTCAAAATTTTGCCCCTGAACCTCAAGAAATGAGTATTGGGGAGGTCTCTGAACATTTTACTAACGGAATCCAAACCCAGCATACAATTTTTTGAGTTTTGAGTTGGAATCACCAACAAGTTCAGAATTCTAGCAGTATAGTAGATTCGAAACAAGATCACGGGTTGAAAATTGTGTCAAGTTTCGAAGAGGTATTAGAAGGTAGTACGGAAAAGAGAAAAACTAAAGAAGCTGGGTTTGAGGAGAAAAGTCTTAATATTGATAGATTGAGGGTGAAAAGGTTTATGCTCGTAGGAGGCAGCTTGTATGGGTGCTGAAGTGAAGAAGGGTTTTAAAGAAAAGAGAGAAAATTCTGATAGTCAGTGCCAAAGTATTAGGGAAGACCTGAGTGCAAAGAAGAAGGTTGGATGTTGTAATGAGTTGAAAAAAAGAATTGGGTGGAATTTTTAGAATTAGAGAGTGATGATATTAGTGAGTTTGATTGTGGTGGGGCGTGGTGTCATTGGACGAGATTCGAGAACAATATGGGTACATTTCTGATTTTTGTGATAAAATAAGGGGTTTATTGTATGGCCATCCACCCCCATTGGAAGGCTTGGAGGGAGTTCCTATTTTTGATAACAATGGACCGGTGAACAAGTCATGGAGTGGGGATGGTATTTTGCCTACACCTATGGTGGAGATTCCTTAGAAGGACTTAGAAGCTCAAAATCTTTTAGATAAAATGTATTTAAAGTTTAGTGACATTGGAGGAAATGAAGTGCGTATGGATGGTGATGAAGGGATAGAGGAAATTAGCAAATTTAAAGAGCTTGGTGAACTATGATGGAAAGGGTTTGAAAAGTTGTTTAGTTTTTTTTTTTTTTTATTTTTTTTATTTTTTTTTTAATTTGGTGGACTTCTTGTGGGTTCTCTGGCTAATATTGTTTATTTTTATTTTTATTTTTATTTTATTTGGTAGACTTCTTGTTCTCGCACGTTGGACCTTCTCCTATTTTCATCCAATATGTCTTCTTTTGCTATAAAAAAAGAAAAAGGAAAGGCCTTTTTTTTGTTTAAAACAATTGGCTACAAGATGAGCTTTATACTTGTTTATGACTTACCTTGTTTGAGTTTCTTTTTAATGACCCATTCGCTATGGTTTTACAACTCAGTGGTAAATCTGCCAATTTCCATGTTTTATTGGAAATTAGAGATTCCATCATATCATTCACTAGCTTTTTTCAAAAAACTGCATCAAGTGATGTAAATGCATCTTGTAAAGTAATTTAACTTTCCTCTAAAACATAAACAAAATATTAGGACCAAAATCCTTTTCAACTCTTGCTCTTTAACTCCTTTTATGTTCAATCTCAAAATTTCTTTTATTCTTTAAACTAGGAGTAGATGAGCTAGGTTCTATAGTAGCATATTATCACCAATGTTTTGGTTCTCACTATTTCTAATCTTAAAAGGAACTTTCTCTTCATGAAAATTTGCATCACTTGATTCAAGATTAACACTTATCAATGTCTAAAAATCTATAGGTTGTACTATTAATAGTATATGCAAGAAAGACACTAGTAGAAGCTCTAGCATCTTATTTAGATCTTTTAGGGTCTATAAGCCTTGCGAAGGCTAAACAACCACAAACTCTAAGGTAACCTAAAATAGGCTTATGCCCTTATTATTTTTGTGAGATTTACCATTATTTTTCATATTTTTCTTCTTAGGCTTTAATTGAGGGTTTTTATAAAAGTGACCATCGAGCAAAGTATTTTGTAAGAAGCAATTAAATTTACCTTTGTAGTATTACCATTATTTTCTTGCATAAGTGCAACTTGCCCTTTTTTCTCCTCCTCTATGTGGATTCTAGTGACCAAAGTTTCAAGAGACATATCCTTTTTGCTTGTGGCACATGCTTTTTTGGAATTCCCTCCAAGATGAGGGTAACATGTCAATAATTCTAGTCACAACAAGATTATCTCCGATCTTGATTACTTTAGATTTAGAAGTAAGTTCTGCTACTATCATTTGGAAATCTTGTGCTTACTCCAGCACTGATTTTCTATCCATTATTTGATAGCAAAAAATCAGCTAGCTGCATATTACTTCGCGCCTGCCTACTTGGTATCATACTTACTCTGCAAAGCCTTCCAAATTTTCTTTGTAGAAGAGTAAGTAATATCATAATATTCACAAAGTGATTGGATAGACAATTTAAAATAAAATATCGACATTTATACTCATTTTTTTGTATTCTTCCATCTTCTCATCATGCTCAACCAACTCATCTTCATTTATGTTGTCCATATTGATTTTGTTCTAACGCTTCTCAGTGAGGACATAGGCAACCTCGAGGAGACTAAGGTAGAAAAGTACGTTGCCTTTCCATCTGTTGAAGTGGGCTCCTTTAAATTGAAAAGGCTTGTAAGGATTAACATTTTCATTGGGTTTGTCAACTATAGGCTCCATATTTTGAATTCTCCTCAAAATTGTCGAGAATTTAATACAAATATAGAAATAATTAAAATAAAAAAATTAAGTATAAACATGATTCACAATTAGGTTGAGGCACAGATGTCTCAATTTTTTTAAAGGAGATTCAAGCCCTTTTCGGTTTTCAGCTTAGCCCACAAAATGGGGTAGCAAAAATCCTATTGTCTTGTCTCCCTTAGGATACAATAGTGTGATTTGAATTGTTTGAATCTCTAGTTTTGCAAAAATGGGAGAGTGCAAAGCTCCACAAGGAAACATCTTTCTTTGGTTGTCAAGCTCTCTAGACTCAGATGATAGGATGATATGATGGAAATGATGTGAAGAGATTGATGTGACATGCCAATGCCTTAGGAAACTATTTATAGGCACAAATGACCCTTCATTATATATGCACTTAATAAATGAGATGCTATAAATTAAATATATACATATCTAAGTTCAAGGTCCACTCACATAATTAATATCATGAATTTATGAAATACATGAACCAATGATTCAATTAAATAAATTCATGTCCCAATCCTCCCAAGTTGAAATACAAATTAACAATTTCAAAATACACTAACAATTATTAGTCCATTTGGTTTCTCACAAAATTAAGAAAAACTAAAAATTAAATTTGAAAAGTTTCTAGTGCCTGTGATTTTGTTTGGTGTTGAGGTTATAATGTTAACTGCCCCAAGTAGTTGAATTAGTTTGGTTTTTTGGCCCCATATAGTGAAAAATCTAAGGATACAATTTTTTAAGAAAAAAATTTCGTCAACTTTTTTCATATATTTCTTGCATAAAAACAAGAGCCTTATATTATTTCTTTTTCTTTGTTAATTTTTTCCAGTTTGTTGTGGCATTTTTTTTTTATACCAAATTTTGTATTAGGTAACTGGTGAAAATAAAAGAATGAATGTTTGGCATTGATTCTTTCCATACCATCTGTTTTTTTCATAATATGTTTCCCATAAAGTTAAATAGATTTTTTAGTCTATATCTTAAAGAGATTCCTTTATTCATTATAATTTTACATTGATTTATTAAAGCATAATTTGACTCTGCTAGTAAATTCTTGTATTTTTTTATAGTTTTAATTTGATTTATCAAAGCACAATCTGACTGTTTTTAACTGTTTTTTTTTACACAATTCGCTAACTGGCACTAACTGGTACAAGTAGGCTCACATTAGGGAGCTAGAGGAAGAAGTGAAGCTTCTTAAGAATCTCTCACATCCAAATATTGTTGTGAGTATGATCTTTTGTACATTTTGTAAGTTGATGTTCCTTTCCCCATTTGACATTTGCATTTTTGGTGTCTTAGAGATATTTAGGTACAGTGAGAGAGGAGGAAACCTTGAATATTTTGTTGGAATTTGTACCTGGTGGATCAATATCTTCTCTTTTAGGGAAATTTGGATCTTTTCCTGAGGCTGTAAGTCATTAACCATTTCATAAGTTTGAAATTAATATATTTTCATGGCTAATTAACTGTATAGTCTATTGCTTTGTTTAATAGGTCATAAGGATGTACACAAAGCAGTTGCTGCTAGGACTTGAGTATCTTCATGAGAATGGGATTATGCACAGAGACATCAAGGTGACCTCTCTCTCTCTCACCACACTTCCTTGTTTTCTATTTTTTCTTGTAAAGAATAATTTGTGTTTCCTATCCACATTCAGGGGGCCAATATCCTTGTTGATAATAAGGGATGCATTAAACTTGCAGATTTTGGTGCATCCAAACAGGTTGTTGAGCTGGTACATGCACTATTTGACTTTTCTTTTTCACCTTTCTTTTGTAGCTGGCCTATTTTGTAAAAGCATGTATTCAATGCATCTAACCATTTAATTGAGACATGTTCTACCTCAGGCTACTATTTCAGGTGCCAAGTCTATGAAGGGTACACCATATTGGATGGCTCCTGAAGTCATCCTCCAGACTGGGCATAACTTGTAAGGACAGCCAAAACCTCCATATCATATCTATGTGGCTATATGAATGCCGGGTTATGTTATTCCCATTGTCTTCTAACAGTGAGAATTATCAATCAAAATATAAGACAATTTGAAAAAGGAAATGGCAGATTCTAATGAATGTCATGATCTAGATTTGTACGGAAATGGCTCTAGAGTTCAGAATGGCCAGTGTCAAGGAAGTGTTATTGTAGTTTATATGGGTACAGGAAAAATTGATTCCATTTTGAAATAGGAGGGAATCAATGGATAGAGATCTAAAAATGAGAATATGAAGAGACTGAATTTTTGTTTATTTGAAAGGGATGGAGTGGAGTTTTGGCATGCCATTTGATGTGTGCTTGAGCTGTTCATTATATTTACTGAAAGACAATCTTGCATTAAGTTTAATGGCCTACTTCCAGCATGCATTAGAGTCCCCATTTTATGTCTTCACCCCACGATTGATACTTAGAGGCAATGATGTCTTTTAACTACATGTTTTGTGAAATCTGTAATGCTACTGGGGGAAGTAGTGATATAATAGCTCCTTTAGGTCTTAGGCAGATTTTAAAATAGTTGAACAGGTTAATGGTTGAAAAACCTTTATCCCAGTTGGTACCAAAGCATTTTATAAATTAATGTGCATCAAAGGGTCGTTTTCCTTTTCAGAAGAGGGAGTGAAGTGACCGTAGATATAAGATTTTGTCTACCAATAGTTTAATTGATAACCAGATGATGTAGGACGGGATGTGGGTCTTTGGATGGATCATTTGACCCAATTTTAAGGCCATTTTCTGGAATAGGGTCAATAGATTGTTGGGTCCTAAACCCCACTGTGCTTGGTATTTAATTATGTGTTTAGTTTGCTTGTAATAGGATTATGTGTTTTGGGGGCTTGTTTGTAATATTTGTGTATTTCAAAGGGTATGTTTGTACTTTGTAACTTCATATATCTTTAGGGGTATGTTTGTAATTTCCTGTATTTAGGGGTATTTTTTTGTATAGGCTTTCTTATATATAGTGTGTGAAAGTCATGTAGGAGGTGGTTATTCATGAATTTGAATTGAGAAGTGAACGTGAGTTTCTCCTCTCTTCCTTCTTGCTCCCCGCCTTTTCTCCTCTATTTTTTCCAATTTCTCTTATTGCTGTAATTCTTTGATGCTGTCATGCTTCACCAGATCATACATACATTTGTCTATAAGAATTTTATTGATGGTTGGATCATCCAAAACAAGTGCATCATAGTTCATAAGGATTTATGGCTTGGAAATTTTTAATCATCTTCTATCACATTTTTCATGTTCTTGTAAATATTTAAAACTAGTCTGTTGTGGCTTACTGTATATTTTAATGTTTAGGGAAAATCATGAAATTCATGAAGTTAAAGGAGTTAAGACCTTTTTTCATGTTTTAAATTAAACCTTGGAGCATTTGGTAGCTTTTGTTTTTCCAATAGAAAAGAAAGACTTTTGATAAGTAATAAGTTTATTGATAACAAAAATGAACACCAATTACACAAGGAGTGTACATGGGGTAAACAAATCAAAAACAGAAATTACAAGAATCTAGTAAATCAAAAACAGAAGCAAATGATTGGTTTCGCAAAGCAGCCAACCAATCCATCAAAGTTGTAAAGAAAAATAGCTTTAGGTCCGAAATATATCTTTCCTTATCTTCAAAACACCTACTATTTCTCTCCCTCCAAAGACACCACAATAAACAATGAGGAACCATGAACCAAATAAACGCATTTCGATAACGACCAAAGCTGCCTTGCCAACATGCTAGAAGTCCCACTACAGATTGCGGCATAACCCAGCTCACTCCAAACAAACCAAATACCATAACCCACAAGTCCATTGCAACTGGACATTGAATAAAAAGATGATCAACCGTCTCATTATTACACTTGCACATGTAGCACCAATCCAATATCCAAACCTTTCTTTTTTTGTAAATTGTCAATCGTTAAGCATTTCCTTAAAGCAGCAGTCCAAACGAAAAAAGCTACTCTAGATGGAATTTTCTGCTTCCAAATACTTTTCCAAGGAAAGCCACAATCTTTGGAGCCCATTAAAATACCATAATAATCTTTAATCAAGAAGCCCTATTAAGAGATATGAACGATATGGAGGGCAAGAAGTCCACCGTCCATAAAAAAAATAAAATCAAGACAACATAGTAGATCAAGGCTGATGTGAATTCCCGCCAAAATAACGAGATCCGACAACAACAAAAAGGAATCCAAGATCGTTCTACGTTCAGAATTGAATGATAGACCTCGACCCGTTGTTTACGACAAACAAGAACCTTGGTATATATGACCTCAACCCGTTGTTTAGTGCGAAACAAGAACCTCGGTATAAGGAAGACGCCACAAACGGTGGTGGAAAGCCGTTTGATAAGTTGTTGGTGAACGCCACGGGAAATCCCGATAAGTTCGAATAGTTCTTCAAAGAACCGCAGAGAAAGTACTCTCACAATTTTATTCAATGACGCCTTGTTCTTACAATAAGAATGCTTTTATAAGCATAGCCTAGGAGACAAAACATTAAACACTTCAAACCACTCTCAACAACTCTCAACAACTTACTAAGACTTCTTGCAAGATTACAAATTAGACTCAACAACTCTTAACAACTTACTAAAACTTCTTGCAAGATTACAAATTAAATATAACACAAAAGTCAAAGGTAGGCTTAACAACTCAACAACTTACTAAGACCATGCAAGCAAACAAGTTGTCTTGCATGATTACAATTATAACACAAAAGTCAAAGAGTCAAATCCCATCTTTGAATAGCACACCATATTTAAGTTCCATCAAAAACTTGGATTAAGTTTAGTAAACCTTCATATTTCTTTGGGCCAAGCTTGGAGTGGCTCGTTTTTGAATAAGCCCAAATATCTTGAATCAGACCATGAAGTGCTTCTTTGATCTTCTTGGATCTTACTCTAGTAATAGGCCCAACTGGAACATGCAATGGATCCTTTAACGATGCTTGTTGATTCTCATTATTGGCCTTGGCCAAATTCTTCTAGAGCTTCAATCATGTTGATGAATCTTTGTTGCTCAAACAAATTCTTCTAGAGCTTCAATCATGTTGATGAATCTTTGTTGCTCACGTGGGTCATGCTCAATGGGCCTCCATGAATTTGCTTGACTCCTTGCCTCTTGAATCAGTCCGTTGAGTGCAGCTTTAAAGTTCCTTGCTCATGCTCTCGTAACCGGCCCAATTGGCACTTGGACAAGTTCCTTTGAAGTTGTGCTATGATTTGCATCATTCCCCTCCTCTTGAAAAGGATTTGCCCTCAAATCATCACCTACATCAAAAGGACTCAAATTAGTAACATTAAAAGTCGCACTTACATTGTACACACCAGGTAAATCTAGCTTGTAAGTGTTGTCATTGATGTGCTCTAGGACTTGGAAAGGTCCATCTCCTCTTGGAAGCAATTTGGAACGTCTTTGCGCCGGAAATCTCTCTTTTCTCATATGCAACCAAACCCAATCTCCGGGTTCAAAAAGCAGCTTGTGACGCCCCTTGTTGGCTTGTTTTGCATACTGCTCCGTTCTTCGCTCAATGTTGAGTCGTGCTTTCTCTTGAATCTGCTTGACAAAGTCAGCTTTCTTTTTGTCATCTAAATTAACATGCTCAGTCAAAGGTAAAAGAGATAAACCCAATGGAGTTAAAGGATTAAATCCATACATAATTTCAAATGGTGAAAATTTAGATTTGTTATAAGCAAACTCAACATGTGGTAAACATTCTTCCATGTTTTGATTTCTTTTTAATGATTACCCTCAATAAAGTAGACAAAGTCCTATTTACTACTTCAGTTTGACCATCAGTTTGTGGATGACAAGTAGTAGAAAACAATAGCTTAGTACCTAGCTTACCACAAGGTCTTCCAAAAATAGCTCAAGAACTTAGCATCTCTATCTAAAACAATTGTTCTAGGCATGCCATGTAATCTCACAATCTCTCTAAAGAACAAATCAGCAACATGCGAGGCATCATCCGTTTTGTGACGTGGAATAAAGTGTGCCATCTTAGAAAATCTTTCCACAACCACAAAAATTGAATCTCTCCCATGTTTAGTCCTAGGCAATCCTAACACAAAGTCCTATGAAATATCAATCCAAGGCTCACTAGGAATTGGTAAAGGGGTATACAAACCGTTGGACCTCACTTTGGATTTGGCTTGCCTACATGTGACACATCTACCACAAATTCTCTCAACATCTTTTTTCATGTGAGGCCAATAGAAGTGTTCCTGCAAAACGGCTAAAGTCTTTGCAACTCCAAAATGTCCCATTAATCCCCCACCATGAGATTCCTGCACTAAACAATTTGGTACGCATAAACTATTCTCTTGAAACAAGGATCCATCAAGCCTAAAGAACTTACCACAGGCGATTTTCTTACAAGCCCGGTATGCTTCACAGAATTCGTGGTCATCAGCGTATAAGTTTTTAATGTGCTCAAAACCAAACAATTTTGCATCAAGTGTGGAGAGTAATGCATACCTGTGAGAAAGTGCATCGGCGACCACATTCTCCTTGCCTTGCTTATACCGGATGACGTATGGAAACATCTCAATGAACTCCACCCAACGCGCATGCCTTTTGTTTAGCTTGTGTTGTCCCTTCAAGTGTTTCAAGGACTCATGATCACTGTGAATCACGAAATCCTTAGGCCATAGGTAGTGTTGCCACGTCTCTAAAGCTTGAACCAATGCATACAACTCTTTATCATAAGTTGGGTAGTTTAAGGCTGCCCCGCTTAGTTTCTCGTTGAAGTAAGCAACTGGTCGTCCTTCCTGCATAAGAACTATGCCTATGCCAATACCTGAAGCATCACATTCAATCTCAAACGTTTTTGAAAAATTAGGTAAAGACAATAAGGGGGCGTTGGTTAGCTTCTCTTTGAGTAATTGGAACGCCTTCTCTTGTTCTTCTCCCCATCTAAATCCAACGTTCTTCTTGATCACTTCGGTAATTGGTGCGGCTATGCTACTAAAGTCCTTCACGAACTGTTGGTAGAAACTATCAAGTCCATGAAAACTACGAACATTACCTACACTTGTGGGACTCGGCCACTCTTGGATTGCACGTACCTTCTCTTCATCAACCTGTATACCTTGTGTACTAACAACAAATCCTAGAAATACAAGCTTATCGGTGTAAAAAGTACACTTCTTCAGATTAGCAAACAACTTTTCTTTCCTAAGGACATCTAAAACAGATTTCAAATGTACTACATGATCATCCACATTTTTGCTATAAATGAGTATATCATCAAAGTAGACAACTACAAATCTGCCTATAAATGCACGCAAAACATGATTCATAAGTCTCATAAAGGTGCTTGGAGCATTGGTCAATTCAAAAGGCATGACTAACCATTCATACAAACCATACTTTGTTTTAAAGGCAGTTTTCCATTCATCTCCTTCTTTTATTCTAATTTGATGATAACCACTCTTTAAATCAATCTTAGAAAATACACAAGAACCATGCAGTTCATCTAACATATCATCTAAGCGAGGAATAGGATGACGATACTTTACCGTTATGTTGTTGATGGCTCGGTAATCAACACACATTCTCCACGTCCCATCCTTCTTAGGTACAAGTAAAACCGGAACGGCGCATGGACTCATGCTCTCCCTCACGTGCCCTTTTTCCAACAACTCACTAACCTGCCGTTGAAGCTCCTTTGTCTCCTCGGGATTGCTCCTATAGGCTGGCCGGTTTGGAATTGTCGTACCAGGAACAAAATCAATTTGATGTTCAATCCCTCGAATTGGAGGTAACCCATGTGGTGTTTCCTCGGAAAGACATCCTCATACTCCTGCAAAAGGGAAACAATAGAACTAGGCAAAGCAAGGTCAAGTTCGTTAGTATTTAGACACACCTCTTTGGACAAAAGTACAATCATCGACTAATTTGAAAACATTGCTCGCTTAATGTCACTCACTTTTGCATAGAAATTCTTTTGTTTTCTCTCTGATTTTCTCTCAATGGTCGAATTTTGATTTTCTTTTTCTCTCTCATTTTTCTCAACCTCTCTCTAATTTTCACTCCTTTTCTTTTGTTCACTCTCTTTTTGCAATCTCACTTGATCCTCATATACTTGCTGCGGACTCAATGGTACAAGAGTGATTGATCGTTGATTAAGTACAAAGGAGTATTTGTTCGCAAAGCCATCATGCTTCACACGCCTATCAAATTGCCATGGAAGCCCTAGCAATAAGTGTCCAGCTTGCATCGGTACTACATCACACAACACTTCATCTTCATATTTACCGATTCGAAATGCGACTAACACCTGCTTGTTCACCTTTATCTCACCACTATCATTTAACCATTGCAACTTGTACGGTCTAGGGTGCTTCAACACGGGTAATCCCAATTTTTTCACCATAATTGTGCTTGCAACATTAGTACAACTACCACCGTCAATAATCACACTACATACCTTGTCTTTGACGTAGCACCTAGTGTGAAAGATGTTTTCCCGCTGCACTTCATCAACTCCTTTTGCTTGCAAGCTCAATGCTCTCCTTACCACCAATGTCAATGCATCTGGGGCTAAATATTCCTCCTCGGAAACGTCCTCCAATGGTGGCATGTCGTCCTCGTCGGAATCTTCATTGTCGGTCACAATTTCACCATTGTCTTACAACACCATGACCTGCTTGTTTGGACATTGACTTGCTATGTGTCCCTTGCCTTGACATTTAAAACATTTAATGTCACGATTCCTAGAGGTAGAAGTGTCAGTTTTACCTTGAGGAACGTGGCGGGTGTTCGCGGACTTGGGCTCGGCTTTGAACGTTTGTGACTTGTCCATCTGCTTGGTATAACTCGGTTTCCAAAAGGTAGAACTGGAGTTATGGGCTGCACGAGACACACCTCCCTTCTTGAGTTGTTGCTCCACTTTGATGGCCATGTGCACCATATCTTCCAACTCCACATAATGCTGCATGTCTACCTTATCTTAGATTTCCCGGTTTAATCCAAATAAAAACCTAGCCATTGTAGCTTCTCGGTCTTCCTCTACATTAGCCCGGATCATAGCAATCTCCATCTCCTTGTAGTAATCTTCTACACTCCAGCTTCCCTACCTAAGACCTTGTAACTTTTTGTACAACTCTCGGTAGTAGTAACTTGGAACGAACCGCTTTCTCATCACGATTTTCATCTCCTCCCATGTTTCTATTGGTCACTCTCTATTCCGTCTCCTGTTTATAACAAGCTGATCCCACCAAGTAATAGCATAGTCAGAAAATTCAATCATAGCTAATTTTACCTTCTTTGTTTTAGAATAGTTGTGGCAGTCAAATACGAAATCCATCTTCTTCTCCCACTCAAGACATGCTTTAGGGTCGGATCTACCTTGAAATGACGGAATCTTCATCTTAATACTACCCAAGTTGTTATCTTCCCGGTTCCTAGCTTCTCTAAACCTCCCTCCATGTCTCCTATTACTAACAATAGAATCCCAACAATCTTCTTCATCAAAACCAACCCCGTAAGGCTCTTCATCTTCAACCCTCACTCCCCTCAGTTGAACTCTTTCCCTTTTATGCACATTAGAGGCGTTTTGTGGCTGCTTCTCACGTGTATTCTCCAATTGATCTATCCATTCGTGAACCTGCTCCAGTTCCAACCTCATCACACGCCTCATCTCACTCATCATGGCCTCCATAAACACTTTCGGATCAGCCAGTTCCGTAGCATCTTCGGCAACGCTCTTAGCACTATTGTGAGACATGATTGCTGCAGGGCAAAGTTAGAAAGAAAAAAAGAAAAAAGAAAAGGACCTCACAATTCTCGCTCTTACGTGTTTACACTCAAGAAAGGTGAATCACTCTGCACTCGTGTTTCACTCAAAAAAATACATGGCTTTTAACCCTCTAATGTTCTCACCGCTCTTGCCTTTTTCCACTCGATAATTCTCTTTCAGTTCTTTTGAAACTAAACAATACTTCAAAATTTCCAGCAACGATTCACCAAGAACTCATCAAGGAATTTCAGATAGCAGGAATACAAGGAACAAGACTTATTAGATTTTCTAAAGCACAAAATAGCAAAACTTCCATGGAAAAAAAATATTTGATTTTGGGGTGAGGTGATTTCCAAACTTATTGGAATCCAAAAAAAAAAAAAAAAAAAAAAAGAATGAAAACAATCAATTTTTTTTTCTTTTTTTTTTTTAATTTTATTTTATGATCCTCTTTTTTTTTTTTTTTTCTTCTTCTTTTTTTTTTTTATTAATTAGCAACTGTCTTTTGACAATAACAGAATAAGATTTTGAAATAAACTAGAACAAACAAAATACGAGTGGAATGGGGTAGAGGAAATTCGGCTAAACTAGGGTATGTGAACCAAATTTGGAAACTACAAGAACATAGAATAAAGAAACAAAAGAAAGGTTTTAAGGGATAGGTAAACTTGAACTAGAACTTGTGCTCTACTACCAAATGATGTGAATTCCTGCCAAAATAACGAGATCCGACAACAACAAAAAGGAATCCAAGATCGTTCTACGTTCAGAATTGAATGATAGACCTTGACCCGTTGTTTACGACAAACAAGAATCTTGGTATATACGACCTCAACCCGTTGTTTAGTGCGAAATAAGAACCTCGGTATAAGGAAGACGCCACAAACGGTGGTGGAAAGCCGTTTGATAAGTCGTTGGTGAACGCCACGGGAAATCCCGATAAGTTCGAATAGTTCTTCAAAGAACCGCAGAGAAAATACTTTGACAATTTTATTCAATGATGCCTTGTTCTTACAATAAGAATGCTTTTATAGGCATAACCTAGGAGACAAAACATTAAACACTTCAAACCACTCTCAACAACTCTCAACAACTTACTAAGACTTCTTGCAAGATTACAAATTAGACTCAACAACTCTTAACAACTTACTAAAACTTCTTGCAAGATTACAAATTAAATATAACACAAAAGTCAAAGGTAGGCTTAACAACTCAACAACTTACTAAGACCATACAAGCAAACAAGTTGTCTTGCATGATTACAATTATAACACAAAAGTCAAAGAGTCAAATCCCATATTTGAATAGCACACCATATTTAAGTTCCATCAAAAACTTGGATTAAGTTTAGTAAACCTTCATATTTCTTTGGGCCAAGCTTGGAGTGGCTCATTTTTGAATAAGCCCAAATATCTTGAATCAGCCCATGAAGTGCTTCTTTGATCTTCTTGGATCTTGCTCTAGTAATAGGCCCAACTGGAACATGCAATGGATCCTTTAACGATGCTTATTGATTCTCATCATTGGCCTTGGCCAGATTCTTCTAGAGCTTCAATCATGTTGATGAATCTTTGTTTCTCACGTAGGTCATGCTCAATGGGCCTCCACGAATTTGCTTGACTCCATGCCTCTTGAATTAGTCCGTTGAGTGCAGCTTTAAATTTCCTTGCTCATGCTCTCGTAACCGGCCCAATTGGCACTTGGACAAGTTCCTTTGATGTTGTGCTATGATTTGCATCATTTCCTTATCTTGAAAACCCCTACTATTTCTCTCCCTCCAAGGACACCACAATAAACAATGAGGAACCATCAACCAAATAAACGCATTTCGATAACAACCAAAGCTGCCTTGCCAACATGCTAGAAGTCCCACTACAGATTGCGGCATAACCCAGCTCACTCCAAACAAACCAAATACCATAACCCACAAGTCCATTGCAACTGGACAATGAATAAAAAATGATCAACCGTCTCATTATTACACTTGCACATGTAGCACCAATCCAATATCCAAACCTTTCTTTTTTGTAAATATTCAATCGTTAAGCATTTCCTTAAAGCAGCAATCCAAACGAAAAAAGCTACTCTAGATGAAATTTTTTGCTTCCGAATACTTTTCCAAGGAAAGCCACAATCTTTGGAGCCCATTAAAATACCATAATAATCTTTAATCAAGAAGCCCTATTAAGAGATATGAACGATATGGAGGGCAAGAAGTCCACCGTCCATAAAAAAAATAAAATCAAGACAACATAGTCGATCAAGGCTCTTTAGTTGCCTTGAATATGAGGCAAAAGGAACTCTTGCTAAAGCTGAAGATCCTTGAATTCTTTTCCAACCAAATGCGTCAAAACATAGCAAGTAAAGCTCAGTCTCATAAAATCCTGCAGTCCTTTCTTAATCTGAAACTCAAAAATCTCAAAAGAAACTACTCCACAGAAGCGAGGACTCCCAACACTCCTCACCAATGATAAAAAGGAAATTCCACAATCCCCAAACATAAAGGCAATGTAGAAAAATATGGACAATGTCCCACAACTCTGCTTGCATGGAACACATATGTCAGGCGATTGTCCTTTTAAGCCTTCCCATCTATATTTGGTAGCTTATTCAGCAGTTTGAATGTCCGATCCAACAGTTGCGCTGCAATTGAAAATTTATACTGTATTCAAAGTTCAAATTGGAATTTTATCTTGACGATTTAAAATCTGGTAAACTGAAGTGTCTGTCCTAGCACACATTTAATGATCATTGAATTTTATATTCCGTTGTGTTTCTAAATTTTGCTCGGTTATCCCAATGACGAGAAAATAATATACTAATCTCTATAGGGCTTTTCTTCCAGGAGTGGAATTATGTTGATTTTGTCTAGTAACTCATATCTTTGTTGCTATCATTTGCTATGCTCATATATTGTGATGGATTGGATGGTCCTTATAGAAGATTGAGCTCACTACTTCTGTGTTCTGATTGATTTTTAAAAAATATTCTCTAGCTCTGCCGATATATGGAGTGTTGGATGTACAGTTATTGAGATGGCCACAGGGAAGCCTCCTTGGAGCCAACAGTACCAGGAGGTGAACACTCATATTTGAGTTTCAGCTATTTAATGCACTCAGTTCAATCTGTTGGCATTTCAGATTTTGAATGATTCAACTTTTATGTCATCTGCTTCAGACGCTGTTCAATGCATTGCACTGACAGCAGGTTGTTTTAGGTTGCAGCTCTATTCCACATTGGGACAACAAAGTCACACCCCCCAATACCAGAGCATCTTTCTGCAGAGGCAAAACATTTCCTGCAGAAATGTTTACAAAAGTATGATGATTTTCCTTTTTTATTCATTTGCTACCAATAATAGTGTTAGGCTATACCTGAAAGTGGCCTTGAGCTTAATTTTCTCCAGAATACTGTTTTTTATTGATTTTATTTTTCTTCTCAATGCGAGTTGGATATTGCAATACTAAGACACGATATAGAGTGTTCAGCACCACAAAGCTTCTTTTTATTTAATATTATATATATATGTATATATATATGTTGAATTTGTTTGATTTTTCTGTCAAATGGTGATATCTTCAATAGTGTTTATTTTTATTTTTATTTTTTTTTCACTTACACATGCATACATACTGTTGAGTGATTGGTTAAAATGAAAGACCTAAATTGAATGATAGGTCTCTCCCTCTATTTATAATATATGTAAGTACAATAAGAATGACCATAATACCCTTACTAACTCACACTTATTACTAACAAAAATCTAACATAATAATGCTAATGCTAATGCTAACAGACTAAATAACCATTAACACTCCCCCTCAAGCTGGAGCATATATATCATATGTTCCTAGCTTGTTACAAATGAATTTCACACGAGCACCTCCAAAGTGAACAAATCAGCAAGCTGAAACTCAGACTTCACATGAGTGGTCGTAATGAGCTTATGTACAAGTTTCTCTCGAATAAAGTGGAAATCAACTTCAATGTGCTTTGTCCGCTCATGGAAGACAGGGTTGGAGGCAATATGAATAGCAACTTGATTATCACACATCAATTCCATAGGTTGAGAATGTGGAAAACCTAGTTCTTTCAACATGTTTTTCGGCCAAACAAGTTCACATGTAGTGTGCACCATCGTCCTATACTCTGACTTAGCACTCGGCCTGGCAACCACAATTTGTTTCTAAAAGATTTTTTAAAAGAAGAATAACCATTCTTATTGAATTTCAAGAGACACGATTACAAGATAAATAGTAGAGGAAGACCACCAAATTAGGAAGGCCACAAAATCAGAAAGTTAAATCACCAAAAAATCAGCAAATCAAATCAGCAGATCTCTAGGCTAGAAAATAGGAAAATGAAACCACTAGAATCTGAAATAGTAATTTCAGATTTTATTAAAAAAAAAAAGAATTTCCTAATTTATTCCCTAGAAATTCGAAACCCCCCCCCCTCAAGTTGGAGCATAGATATCTATCATGGCCAACTTGCTTACAAAGAGCTCAAAACTAGGTCTGAAATGTCCGTTGGTGAAGATATTGGCTATTTGTTGAGTAGTAGGAACAAAAGGCATGCAAACAGCTCCACTATCATTCTTCTCTTTTATGAAGTGTCTGTCAATCTCTACATGCTTCGTGCGATCATGCTGTATTGGATTTGAGTAATACTTATGGCAGCTTTGTTGTCACAATAAAACTTCATTGGCATGTTCACCGACATCCACAACTCTTCAAGAATTCTCTTCAGCCATAGCATTTCACAAACTCCATTAGCCATAACCCTATATTCTACCTCGACACCGCTCCTTGCAACCACATTTTGTTTCTTGCTTCGCCATCTGACCATATTTCCCCAGACATAAGTACAGTATCCTGACGTGGATCTCCTGTCAATAACTGAGCCTACCCAATCTGCATCAGTGTAT